>NC_081411.1:18890894-19024271 GCF_030272615.1 Cryptomeria japonica
TAACCTTTTGTGAAAGGTTAGAAATATGGGTTAGAAATGCTCAAAAAGTGAGCATTTCTAACCTTCTTGGCAGGTTAAGAATGCTCACTTTTTGACCATTTTTAACCTTGTGCTTCAACAAACAATCCTTTAGACCTTTGGAAACCATTGATCACAGAGAGTAATCAAGGAAGAATGCAACTGATGTCTCAAGATGATTTTCTTATCACAAATGACCAAACATAATGAAAAAATTTAAAATATTAAATTATCATTTGGGAAATAATTTAAATATTTTAAATGTAACGCTTTGGCTGGAGAAAAATGGCATAACTGTCAAATGGTAGGGAGGTAGATCCTGAAATTTGAATCATGCGTAAAAAATAGAGAAATAGATCTACAAAATTATTTACGCGTCATGACAAAACCTTAAATGAGATATCTTAATCATTTGGGAGCAACAGACACCAAAAATTGAAAGTTTAAAATATAACAAAGTATGAACTGGGTTCAGGTGAAAGTTGGCCACGTGATACAAAATGACATGTAGATCCTAACTGTCAACTGATTTCCCTCAATTTGTGATAATTTTCAAAATTCTTCCATTTTTTATATTTTGACTAGTAATGACCTTGGACAACGCACTCATTTCTTATGCATAAACACCCATTGGACCTTTTCTAGACACTAAGACTGATTTGAAGTTCAAATTTAAAAGGTATGCAAAATATGGGGGCAACAATTGGCTCTGACTGGGGACAAGGACTGCAAAGGAGGCAGGATGAACCCAAATCTCTGGTTCATAGGCTAGTGCAGTATTTATTGGGCAACAAAGTCACAGAGGAAACAACAATGGGAAACACTTGAGAAACCAGACACAAACCAAAAATGGGATGAACACAAAAAAACTTCTAACTAAATTATGTAGATGGTAGGCAAATCCTACCTCAAACTTCTTCAGGATTGTCATACAAAACCATTCACAGGCTCAGAGAAATAGACACCTTTGTGGAAGAGTGGTGTGCATCCATGTGACACCTGTAAGCTCAACAGGTTGAAAAAATCAACATGTAGAAGATGAGAAATATCTTTGAGCAATGAACCAAACAACCATATCTCATCATAAATCTGTGAGCTCTCTTGAAAGATTTGGGTACCACTTTGAACATTATTGGCAATTTATGGAATATTCTCAAGAATACCCATATCCTCTATCTGAAGATCACTTTGGTAGTCTGGTTTGCAATAAATTAATCCACGAAGTGGTCAACCTTCATATAATCTGTAATGTGAAGAAACTTGATTTGACAGAACAATTGAATCCTATTCTTGACTATCAGTTTGAAAAACACCTGTAGAAATACACTCATCCGAGAACAAAGGATTGAGACACACACTTTCACCATAGGAGAAGTCATCATTTGAAGCCCTCAAACAACAATCTGTAATACAAACATTATGAGAATTAACTTCATTGGCTTCCTTCATTAGATCATCCATTACCTCATTTATCTCTGCATTCCTGGTATAGTTCCCAAAACTATACTCTTTGATAGGGGTGTCTTCTTGATCTAAAGATTCAAAAGGAGGATTGCTTTGAACCTTGCATACTTCATAAGGAATAGATTGAAATTCCATCAAGATAGGGACATTCTTCATAAGGAATAGATTGAAATTTCATCTTCAACCTGCTCATAGACATCTACATTACTTTTTATGTTCTCATGTCCCAATGATTCCTCTTCATCACACTCTTCATGGAATTTGAAAACTTCATACTCATGTGGCATATATGATAAAGAGTGAATTCTTGATGGTTCATCTTCTTTCACTCGGGATTGTTCTAGAAGTTCAATAAAGGTTCCCATTTTTTAAGATAAAGAATATGTCTACAAAATTTTACCTATGGTTGCTTCTCCATTGGTCATATCCATACAAGATTTACCTGAAACTGACCGTATTTGCCTGATAAGCAGTGACAAATGTTCCAACAGTTGGAGAGATCATTCAGTGAAACACGATCTTCCTTTGCGTTTGAGAGGGGCAGCTCCCTCGTATGATAGGGGTATTTAGGATTTGTGTACTTTTAACCTGAAAGTACATAAAGGAGAGAACATAAAACTAAAAAGAAATAAAGATAGAAACCCCAACAATAGACATACGACCATCAAGTGAGATTTCTCAACATTAGGAACAAATTACAAGGGGAGTTTATAAGGTTATATGCTTAGTCATGAGATGACGATAAAGAAGAATGATGAATCTCAACATATAGAGAGGTAAGATACTTCAACACATTCAAACTGAGATACCAAAGGTTGCTTGTGCATCATCACATCAATTGTACAAATCGCATATGCATTAAAGGACTACCAATTTGACATACGAGAAATCAACAATGATAGCACATGAATACATTTAGAACATACGAACTAAGACGTATTCTTCATTATCCTTTTGGAAATATATAAGTCCAAAATCCTTTCTATACATAGTGCAAATCAAAATGTCATTACAAGTTTCTCCTGTGATTCCAGCAGAGTTTTTCCCTCTATAAAAAGTTTCCCCCTTCATTACAAATAGCCTTGTATTTATAGGATTCCCAGAATAACCACCTTAATAACTAACCTTACTCTTGGGTTAATAACTAACTCTTTTCTGTGTGAATTTCAAAGAGTTAATAACTTACACACTTATGCACAGAAAACGTCAACTTCCTAACCTTTAGTTACAATAAGTGAGAAAAGTCACATTTACAAAAAGAACCAGTTGAAAAATTGAAGGAATAATTTGTTTGTTGATTTTTTCAAGGTGGCCTCCATCTTAATTTGCTTCATTTGATCTCGTAATCACTTCACCATCTATTCCATATGTCAATATCTTGATTATTGAAACAAGGTATTCGCCTACTAATATCTTTTGTTCGAGGACACACCCATTGTGATCACATCAACTAGAATCCTTTATTGCCATCTTGCATGTTTGCCAATTATGTGCAAAAAAAGCTTTGCTGTCATAAACTAACCCACATGTCATCCTTTTGACACAATATTGAATCAACATTGTTGGGTGCCTTCATTCCATAGCTATCCCATATTGGTGTGGCTTGTAGAATTTGAAATCAATGCGGGTCATGAGATGATATCTTTCTAAAGCATTTCTATCAATCGGTTCAACTCCATGTCTGTGCAATCATCGTATTATTTGAGATGTCGACTCCTTGAGGCATGCTGTCAAATGTTGACATGCCTTGCACAATTGCCACAAACTTGACTGGCATAAAAAAAATAACAAGATTTGTTATGTTCTCAAGATAGCCGCCATGGGCGTGAAGGTTGACCACAACTATAGAGCACAAACAAAGCTTATAGAGTTAAGAGGGTTCAAGATCTTCCTTGCAAAACCCATTCTGAGCACATTTTGCAACCGTTTCATTACATGAGATGACATCTCTTTGAAACATTATGTCAAACAATTCGCTTACCTTGCATAAGCTTCCATGATTTGGTATTCTGTCAAACAGAAAGTTATAACGTTTCAACACATCCATCTTATATAAATCTTTCAATCAATAAATTTCACTCTTTGAGATATCAAATCTCCAAGGCATCCATTCGGGCGACCTTAAACAATGATGTGTGTGCCCATGCTAGGGCTACAATCGCAGGATATGCATAAAATTGCATTTATTGAAAAAGGATACCCAGACTTTGTGTCCTCCCAACCTGTGTCGAATGACATAGACATAGATGAATATTGGCAAAGCTTATAGAACTTAACACTATACGTACCATTGAGGTTTATTGAAAGTTTGTAAAGCCTTTTAACAAATTCATTTTTCATATGTCCTTCAATTGGGTATTTAATGAGATGACATCTATTTGAGGTGGTCTGTTAAATGCCTGTGTGCTGCATTAATTCAAACATTTTGAGAGCTTCCTCGCAACCTCCATTCTGTGCATATCCTGATATCATCGCATTCCATGAGACCACATTTCTTTGGTCATATAATGTTATATCCTACATTCATCGCATTCCATGAGACCACATTTCTGCGATCAAAGCATGCAATGAGATGATGTTTCTTTGAAGCATCTTGTCAGACCTTTAGCATGCCTTGTGTGAGCTCCATGTTCTACATACAACTCTGCCAGAGTGGCTGTAGCTTCCACGGATGACAAAATTCATTTATTTCTGTAGTTTGACTGAATGTCCATATCGCCATTCTTCCCTCTACGTTTGGCAAGAAGTATTCTATAAAATAGTTTGCGGGTTATCTATGCTTCATGGCTCACATACCATGGTGCCCAAAATACCATGTAGGAAAGTTCATGTGCCAGCATGATGCTCTTATCATCTTCATTCATATTCACCAAAGCAGCAGATGTGATTCCATTTTCTTTTATTTGATATTATGTCGTGGATTGATTGATTCCCTCTTATCGTTGGTAGGGAGGATGTTGGGAAAGGTTGTGAAAATTGACCTTACTAATTTACATGCCATGAGACCATGTTTCTTTGAGGGAATCTGACAAACAGTTTACATGCATGGTCATGTGTTATTTACATGAGACTGCATTTCTTTGAGGGAATCTGAGAAATAGTTTACATGTGTGATCTATACTCCCATGATGCCTTCAAAGCTACCATGTGATTTGGTCAAACAGGTCACATGCAATTTCTGGGCTGCCATGGTTTGCATTCACCGGTGACATACCCCTCCTTTGTGATGAGTTGTCAAAGAGTAAATGCTTTGGTCTATGGTTGCAGTATCATGTGGACTGTGGTGATCACCCAAAATAGTTTATGTACATTTTCTCAAAATAGCAGCTACGGCCCTATATTCTGCATATCAATCATACCAAGCAGTTGCTACTCCATTCCTGACAAAGTTATTTGATCCTCTATGTTATGATGAATATCGCAATAGATTAACTCAACCTTAGCTAAAGGCATTCATTCATTCTGACAATCTACGCCTTCTGAACTTCGCATCCATATTCCATTTCCGGTATGTCGTGCTTCTTTGAGTACATTGATGAATGTTCATAACCTGCTACTTGGAACTCTCTTTGTTTTTCGTTTTTAAAAGCTCTTATTCAAAAAGGTTAAGAATGGTCACTTTTTGAGCATTTCTAACCTTCTTTGACAAATTGGGACCCACAAGGTTAAGATATGAGGTTAGAAATGCTCAAAAAGTGAGCATTTCTAACCTTTTGTGAAAGGTTAGAAATATGGGTTAGAAATGCTAAAAAAGTGAGCATTTCTAACCTTCTTGGCAAAAGGTTAAGAAATCAAGTTAAGAATGCTCACTTTTTGAGCAGTTTTAACCTTGTGCTTCAACAAACAATCCTTTAGACATTTGGAAACCATTGATCACAAAGAGTAATCAAGGAGAATGCAACTGATGTCTCAAGACGATTTTCTTATCACAAATGACCAAACATAATGAAAAAAATTTAAAATATTAAATTATCGTTTGAGAAATAATTTAAATATTTTAAATGTAATGCTTTGGCTGGAGAAAAATGACATCACTTTCAAATGGTAGGGAGTTAGGTCCTAAAATTTGAAACACGCATAAATGGTAGGGAAATAGATCCACACAATTATTTACACGTCATGACAAATCCTTAAATGAGATATTTTAATCATTTGGGAGCAACAGACACCAAAAATAATCATGTTTACAGACTCCTTTGAAGAGGTTCATGGATCACGAGGTTAATTTATCCTCAACTCCACAAACTTGAAGACAATATTCTCAAGTATGTAGATGTCATATATGATTTCGACACTTTAAATAATCAAAATATACTCTAGATTTGTTTTTAACTCTAAATCCAAATATTCCTTACAATGTATGTTGGAATGTTCTACTTTTTCTATTAGTTCTTGAGGTTTTTCTATCCTTGGTCTCTAGGGCATTGAAATTCAATATTATGTTTCTAAAACCTTATAGTTAAAATCTAGCTAGGGTCCCTTGTATGTGTTAAATTCTACCTTTCTAATTTCATATTGACTCATTCTATTGTTTGACTTAAAGATTACAACATGATGCCCTTGTTAGTAGTTGTAAGCTATAGTCCCTTCTCCCTCATTAACTGTTGTTCACCTATACTAATTTTGTGCATGCCATATTGTGTCCTAGAGATCCTTCTTGTTCTTTTTTATATGCCAATTACCTAATCAAAGCATGTGTGTTGCTTGCAAGATGTTTTTCATGTGAATTCTAATGTCAAAATTGTGAGCTGGCAATATTGTGTCATGTGAACTTCACAAAAGGGGTCATACTTGCTATCTATTATGACACTAAATGGTCTTCATGCATAGTTGACATGTATTTATAAGATTTATCTAATGCCCACATCTACATTGCAATTATTGATTGTGAAAATTTTGTTTATTTGTTATAGATGGTAGGGTTTTATTACATTACTAAGGTTATTCACATCATGGTTTTAAGTTTACATCTTATTTCTCTTGTGATGTTTGATGGCTTTGCCTTTACTAAAAAGTGTTTAAGTAGACTCCAAATTGGTATTATATTATGTGTTTGATTTATGATGTAAAGAAGTAGAAATATTATTGCATCATAAAGGCTCTTTTCATTGAAAATTTGAAAGTGTGTCCCACTCTTATATTCACAATGTGTGATGGAATTAAATATTGAAGTAATTCTACCCAAAAGAAATCTAGTTAAAATGGGGTAGTATTGTGTTGCTAAATGTCATTTGGCCCAATAATTAGTACACTCTCATTGGTCAAAGTGGAAGGCAATATTGTCTAATAGATCCTAGTGTAAAAGTGGATACAAAAGGTTTTAATTTGTCCAAACCATGTGTAGGAATTCAATGTAAAGACAACAAAGGTGAAAATGGATTATTATGTAATTATTTTTTAAATGAAGAAAATCAATTTGCAATTGCCTATGAATTATTCTAGAGAATTGAAGTAGTTACAAACACTATAAAAAAGGAATAATTTGGCAACTTGTTATGTGTGCATTATCATTTTGTGAAGTTTAAGACATTACATTATAATGACTAGCAACAAGTAAGTCATCCCTCTAAGATCACCTATCTTCCAAAAGAGAGAAACAAAAGAAAAATATTGTTTGATTATGGGAAAAATCAATTAGATTGAATGAAGTACTTAGAAAATATACATGTGTTGTATTGCTTATGTAGGAAAGGTTGAGAGACGAGATTAGACAAAGTCATGACATATGTCTTAAAATTGTAAAATGATACAACTAACATGAAAAATATTAAATGACCTCAGATGCAAGAACTAAATGTCAAAATAAGAGATGATCTTGTAGCAACTAAGAATTCTAGAAAGATTCTAACAACCTAAGTAAACTTGACATGTGAACAAGATTGACTAGTGAACTAGTTAGGAAATACCCTATTCACGCCAACACCCCCTTAAGTGCAACTTATTGACAAATGGAAAAATAAAAGTGATGCATAGATAATGATGATTATGTGTCTTGGTTACTGGACCATATTAGGTGTAGACACCTAAAATTATCCTATCTAATTAAATAAATATTTTTATTTATTTAATTAATTCATTTATCCTCCTCTAGCCTTATTTCTCATTTAAATAAATATATTTATTTATTTAAATTATCCTTTTCTAAATTAAATAAATATCTTATTTATTTTATTGATCCCAGTTCTTTTGTTAATTAAATAAATATTTATTTATTTAATTAATTCATTAGCCTTTTCTACCCATGACACATGTCATTCATCTCTTAATTCCTACACTACCTACCCTATTGTTATTTTCTTATTTTCTCTACCTACCCTCTAATCTTAGCCGACTAATTATTTTTTACACCTCTCAATATTATCCCTCCATTTTTTATAGTGTCTTCTATATAAGCAGATGCTTCCTTCATTATCAAACCTAATCAAGCCTTCTAGCATTTGAACTTTCAAATGTGATCAAATCTACTTGCAACCACATTTTCGTTCTTTGTTAAGCTCTTGTGCAGACTTAAAATCTGAGAGCAAATATATGAAGCAAGATCAATGGAGATAGGAAGAATGGAGATCCAAACCCTATTGGACATGTGATGGTATAATCTTTGTGATTTTATTTGATTTGCATTTTCTTAGGTAATCTTCATATGTTATGGTGGATCTTTGTTGTTGTTAGGCTAGGGTTTTTTGGTTGAATCTATTTAGTTTTTCAATATTGTTGTTTCCATTTTTACCATAAACATTTTGGCACGCCTAGTGGGACTCTTGTCCCTTTTGCATTTAACATCTTTTGTTGTAGATTTTGTGTTTTTTAAGTTGTAGATTTGATATTTTCGACAAACTTTCGGCATTTCCACGTCTGCGCATCTTGGAACCACATTTTTTCTTTTTTGCCGCATCTGTGACCTCCGTAATCACGTCTGTGTTTGGCATTATTTTATCTTACTTTGCAGATTGTAGGGTTGCGTCTCTATTTTCAAACTGCATTTGTGCACCTTTCAGACGCGTCTATTTTTGGGAGTCATGTCTGTGTTATCTAGGCACGTCTGTGAAGGATTTCGGTGTGTTTGTGATTTTATGTTGCGTTTACGTTAGGTTTAATCGCGTTTGTGTTTTAGATATTGCATTTTTTAGTTTTTGATCCAGTTTTGAGGCTTTATTTTGCCATTTTGATTTCAGATCTGATTTATTTTGGGCTAACAACTTGTGATCTAGCTAACAAAATTGGTGCAGCTTGTCTTGGAAGCAAATCTTTTTGTCGAAGGCGCCTATTTCACAAAGTCTTTTGGATCTGAAACTTACCTAACTCGTTTGCTTGGAGGAAGGGGTAATCATTTGAAACAACTCAAACTACTAACAAATCTTTGTGGTAGGATCTTGACAAGGGTTTTCTTTTGATCTTTATTGTGTGCCGGGTGAACTCACAATAATGGTTCCCACTTTTTTGCCACTTTTGACATTGAGATGTACATTTTTAAAATAATCTTCAACTTCCGAGAACTATAACTTTAAAACTATTAAAAATTTGAAGATGATGTAAATTAGTGATTTCTAGCATTTTGTTTGTAGATTCTATATACATTTTTTTCAAATTTTTTTGAAGGATTTTTAAAAAAATTTTCCATCTCCCTTGAAAAGTAGTTTTTTACAACAAAATACATTTTTTAAGAGTGAGGTGCCTCCCGAAATGTATAACTTTTATTCTATAAATGATAAAGACTCAATTCTTTTGAATTTTGGTTTGTAACATCAATATCCAGGGCTTGCATTTGGTTTTATAGTGATATGTTCAATATTTTTCATTTTATAAAGTTTTGAAGTCCGACTAGTCATAATTTAGACATAGGTTTACGTTTGAACACATAACTTGTTCTATATAAATCAAAATTCAATTTTATTTTTTTGTTAGAAAAAAGACATCAATACTAGGGGCATAGATATTTTTCAAATTTTTTTTGACTTAGTTTCTTATTTTTTCCAATGCGTTGAACAGAGAAGTTCATGTTCGATGAAAAACCAATTTTCCATAAAATTAAAAAAACAAGAACATAATAAATTCAAAATATAACAAAATTATACTCATTGGAAAGCTTGCTCCGAGTACTACAATCTAATATTTTTGGGTTATCAAGATTATTTCATTTGTGCTTTGAACCAGAGCTCTGAAGTCATTAATTCTTCAGAATTCTGAAAATTTTTGGGAGAAACCTCAAATTAGAGGGTTCGAATGAACAGTACTTCGAGCGAATGTGGTTCGCTCGAATCCATTATGGTTCGAGCAAACCCCCGTTCACTCGAACCAATAGGCTTGATTTTAGCCTATACAAAGTCACCCACAGTTCGAGTGAACCCAAGTCTGCAACGTGGTTCGCTCGAACTACCAGGGTAGTTCGAGCGAATACCACTATTTCGCTTGAACACCTAGAAAATCGAAGTTCCCACTTTCGCCAAATTCCTTCGTTGGCAAAAGTGGGAACCAGCTTTGTGAATTCACCCTGCTTTATTTTCATAGATTACCAAACACTTCAATTGGTGCACTAAAATTAAACCAGTGTCTTTTGTGTCTTGAGCAATAGGCTCTTTTTGTGTAATCTCTAGAGGGTTTGTCTCCCCGTGTGGTCATTAGGACTACTAGTGAGGAGAGAATGACCCAAGTGGTAGCGAGGAAAACCCACCTCTTCCGAACCACTATAAATAACTATATCCATGGTGAAAGCCATGGGTAATGTGTGTTGATTAGTTAATGTCGACACTATGGCTCCCCATAAACCTGTTTGACCAAATTTATTTGATCAGTTGTAGGGCATAACCCCTACCGGTTGGGAGTCTTCTGTATCTATAGAGCTGAAAGTGCCACATGTATGGCCACACGAGTGGATGCCCTTACTAGCACCTTTTTGTTTTAGAAATTCAAAATCCTTCTAGTTGTTTGGGTAGGAGGTCGAACTTCTGGAGTGGTGAAGTGAGTGTCGAGGATGGAGCTAGTGGGGTCAAGCATCTAAGTATCCAATATGAATAGCATAGCCTCAGGGGAAATCCCATCTGGGATCAACAACTATTGTCTTGGCCAACCATAAGAATTGTGATTGTCTTCTTTTAAACATTTAAAGATCAAACATCAAACCATTGTGTCTTTTGTGTCTTCAAGTGTGTGCAAAACATTTTAACATCAAACAACACACTTTTCTTTGAGTCATTTTGAGTCTAAACACTTACAAACATTTAGTCTTCATCAACATTGTGGCCTCTTGTCATGAAAAAAAGTCAAACAAATTCAGATTTAGTCACAACAACAAATTCACAAATTGAAAAAATTGCACTTAGTTTCCAGAAACGCGTTTGTGTCTGACAAAAACATGTCTATTTCATTTAACCACATCTGTGAAGTACATAAACGCGTCTGTGTTATCCTAAAGAAAATTGCATTCACAAAATCTCAAAAATGCGTATGTGTAGTGTTCAACCATGTATGTGTAATTTAACCACATCTGTGAAGTATATAGGTACGTTTGTGTTCAAAATTGGAAAAATTTACAGTACAACAAACAAGACCAATCAGTTTCAGAATTCTTGAGCTTCCTAGGTTATCTCTTCAGGTTTTTATCTAGAATTCAGCCTATTTTTGGGTCTCACAAAGTTCATCATTGCTTTACACCTTGCATTACATTCACATTTGTCTAAACTTGAGTCAAAAGGTCACTTGCTTGTCCTCATCTTACTTTGTCAACACACTACATACAACAACATTTTTCTCAGTTGTCCCTCATCAAGGTCTATCACCTTTGGGTCTCATTTGGTCTTATTTAGAGTCAAGGTCAACTTACCTCATCAAGAGAAGTTATCATCTCTTTGGAAGCCACACCTACTCTACTACATACATAATTGGTCTTACACTTTGGACATTGCAAGTAAACTTCAAATTCATTTACATTCCATCCAACTCTTGGTCTTCCATACTCTTTTCCATTTTCATCTAGTCTCACACATCTTGGTCAATACCTAGTTCATGGTTGAAACCTGTTCCCAAAAATCTAGGAGAGAAGCTAAAGAGGCTCAAGAGTCCACAAACATGAGTGCCCATGAGTATGATAATGATGTCTTTTTCAATTCTGATCATACCACATTACCTGACATGGATGCCTATAGAAACATTCCAAATGTTGAGAACATGGACACTACAAACAATAATGATACACACAATGACAATATGGACAACTTTTCCATACATTCAGTAGAAGTGGAAGACTCCATTATGGATCCCCATTTTAATTGATTGGTTGAGGAAATAATGAGGAGAAATAGATGACATTTCTTACAAGTGATGGCACAAAGTGGAGCCAAGATCCCTCATGATTTTGACATAACTCAAATAATGGAAAATCAACCTTTGCAACAACCTTAGCTCAACATGGATCAAAGGAGGCCTAGTAGTGGAGGCAATATAGGACCACATATGGTGCCTGAATTACCATCATCTTTGTTTCAAAAACTTGAGGTCTCACATACACATGGTCAAGCATATGATGGTCACCTTCACAGACCATTATGGAAGTCTTATGCAAAAAAATAGACTCAATCATATGACAATGCTAAGGACCAACCACCAAAGCAATTGGATATCCAAAGGCATGTTCAAAATTTGGACACAAAGAAACCCCGCATCAAATTTGGGGGCAACACACTAGAATAAACTCGTGACATCCCTGTAGAGTATGGTATACATGGACAAAACAAATATTCCATTCCTCATCATGACTCTATGCCAAGTGGTCCATATACGTAGTGTCATTATAGACCTCCTCCATATGAGCATGTGTATGATCAATATCATCCATATATGCAGTATGCTCCCACCCCATCCGATGGCTCAGGCATGGGGTATGGTCCAAGAAGTCGGTCTCCACCTAAGAAAAATTTGGAGCAGAAAATTAAAGACTTACAAAACAAAATGGAGGACATAAATACACCAAAGCCAACTTACACAATGAGAGACATATGTCCATATCCATTTGGCAAAAGCATTCCAATTCCTCCATTTCCTACACACTTTGTGACACCTAAGTTTGATAAGTACAGAGGAAAAGGGGATCCTAAGGCACATATAAGACAATTTTTCACAACTTGCATTGACATAGCAGCAGAAGAGACATATTTGATGAGATTATTCCCATAGAGCTTAGGTGATCAAGCTATGGAATGGTTCTCCCAACTCCCACCTGGAATTAAGTCATGGGGTGACTTAGCAGAGCCATTTATCCAACATTTCTCATACAACATAGAGATAGACATATCAGTCACTATGTTGTGCAACACCAAGAAAAAGGATGGAAAGTCTTTTTCATGATTTTTACAAAGATTGTGGAATCTAGCCAACAGATGCTCTTATGAAATTCCACAAAAACAAATGGTAGAGATGTTCACCCAAAATGTCAACAAAGACATTGGTTATGAGTTGAGAAAAGATTGTTTGTCCACCTTAAAAGATGTCATTGAAAAATGCTTAGCAATAGAGAAGGTCCTAATTGAGCAAGGCATTGTCAAAATATTCAAAGAAAACAAAGAGGACTTTAAAGGAAAAGACAAGCCAATATTTTAGAATAAAAACAAGAACACAGTCAATGATGGTGTTGTTGATGCCAATATAGTACTACCCAAAATTGTTTTTTCTGGATCAAGCTCTACAAACAATCAAGTGAATACTCAAACAACTTCAAACCCACGAAGGAAACATACCCCATTGGGAGAACCACTTGAGTCAGCTTTCAAGGAGCTAGTGGCAAACAAAATAATAATAATTCCAGATATGCCTCCATATGAGCCAAAGGTTAAACCAAATTGGTGGAATGATGATGAATACTGTGAATATCACAAGCGCAAGGGCCATAAAATAGGAAATTGTCATCAGCTGAAGAACATTATACAAGATCTTATTGATAGACGTGACATTGAGATCAAGGGACACTCATCCAATCAAGAACATGAAATGTTTAAAGAACCATTCCCAAAACATGACAAGGGAAAAGCCAAAGCCACAAATGAGTAGACCAACTATACCAGAGCATCTTATAACTATGATTCAACTGCTAATCACATTTCAATGGACAATTATGTCTCTACCATTATCATCAAGGAAAAACCACCTAAAAATTCTACCCAAAGACCCAAGGTTGTCCTAAAAGGCATTGGACCTTCTTCTGAACCTACCTCTGAATGTAATGTTACACCTCGTCGAGGTAAATTCACTTTGAAAGGTGCTCCAACTAAAAGCACCACTTCCTCATCAACCAAACCTGAGTACAATTTGGTAGAACAGTAAGGGAATACACCCACGTTTATCTCAATCCTTGAGCTCTTACACATATCCCTTGCACATAAGGCCATTCTTGACAAAACTTTGAGAGACACTTTTATCCCCACTGATCTGAACGTGGACCAGTTTCAAGCCATGGTGGGATACCTTTCTGTTCCACACTCCCTTACATTCACAGAAGCTCATGACACCTCCATGAGCCAACCACATAATGCACCTTTACATATTGAAGCCTTCCTACACAAACATCGAATAAAATGAGTCCTGATAGATGGAGGAGTTGGTCTTAATATATGTACTTTGAACACAATAATACGATTGAGGTATTCAGACAAAGTTGTGAATGCTACAAACAAAATTACCATCAAGGCATATGATGATGAAGAGCGTTCAACCAAAGGCACAGTCACCTTGCCTCTCAGAGTTGGGCCAATTATAAAGGATGTGACTTGTCAAGTCCTAGACCTTGATCTCACATACAACATATTTCTTGGACATCCATGGATTCATAAGATGAGGGCAATCCCATCTACATACCAACAATGCATTAAGTTTCCTCACAATGGAGTTGAAGTAATAGTTAATGGTGATCCTAATCTATTTATATATTGCAATAACTTGAGACCAAAAGCTGAGACAATCATTTCAATTAATAGAGAAGCTATCCCTTCTTCTACATACATTGACCTTGAATCATTAAAACATTCAACATCAAAGCAAGGTGAGATTAAAGGGAAATATCATGACAAATGCATGGCTGAATACACTTTGAATCAAACCATGTGCTTACAACAAGTTATGAGTTCACCAAAAGAATATGGATGACCACATCCTGCTAAATAGGTATCTATCATTACACTCGAATGGGTTCCTACTATCTTCCAAAAGTGGGGTGAAATGGAAGAATAAAACTTATACAAAATTCTTTACAAAGACCCTGAAGATGGTACACAAGATCACATTAGCATACCATGTGGAAAATATGGCAAAGGATTCAAGATCATACAAAAGTTTGGGTATGATGGTAAAAATCCTCTCGGTTTAAGAAAAGAAGGTATCACTCAACCTTTGTAGCCATAATTAACATTTAAAAATCAACACTCGAAAGGGCTTGGTTTCATCTCTTCCAAGGGAAACACTCACAAATCAAAAGAAGCATTATAGATCATGAGGTCCAATGATCAATAAGAGAACCATTATTCCACTGAATCTAATGAATGGGAATGAGGTTTGCACAAATTCTCCACTGACTATGAACTCACTGAGATATTCAGAGAACCAGGTGAACCCACAAAAGAAGAGGAATTTTATAAAAAAATTAAAGTTGGTCAATAAATAACCCCTGAGGATCCCACATAGTCTTTTCCACTAGGTTCTAGGTCTAAATCACGAAGGATGAGAACACCTATCCCCAAATACGCTTTTAGTGATGATAATTTGGACTCGTTCACTATCGAGACAGATGAAGAGAGTGCCAACGATGACCTTGACAACTACCTCGACATACCTAAATATAATTGCATCTTCACCCTTAGTCCCACTAACTTTGAAAACATTGAAGGCCTTCCCCTTGTTCCCCACCAGCTTATTGACTGGGACCATGAAGGACCTATATAGTTCGACACATTCCAAAGCGATGAAGCCTTTATTGACTATCTAGGCATACGAGATGATCTTCCGCTTGGAGACCCTAAGGAAAGATACACTATATAACTCAACAACATGGCATATTTTGGTGAGGGTGTTGGGCCTTCCAGTTGCACAAAATGTAAAAATAAATACAAATCATGGGTCTTATGGTGAAAACCACATTGCGGCACTGTCTGACCCCTAAAAAGTAAAAAGAAAAGATGTATCTAAGGGTGAAAACTTCTCTGAGGTACCCAAAGATGGAAGGCTTGACATTCTCCCGACATCATATGAAGAAAAATCATCTATGTTAGTAGAGGAGACCATCAAAACAAACATTGGTACAGAAGAAATTCCACATAACATATTCCTGTCACAATCTCTGATAGAAATAGAAAGACTGAAGTTCATAAGTTTCTTCACAGAGTGACAAATTAATTTTGAATGGTCATATGTTGATATGCCTGGACTGGATCCGGATTTAGTATATCATTTGACAGTTAAACTAGGGGCGAAACCAGTGAAACAAAAATTAAGAAAGATGCATCCACAAGTGGCATTATTAGTCAAGGCAGAGCTTGAAAAATTAGTGGATGTTGGATTCATACGCCCAATTGATTATCCTGAATGGATCTCCAACTTAGTACCAGTCAGTAAGCCAGATCATAGCATCAGAATATTCATAGATTTCAAAGACATCAACAAATCTTGTCCTAAGGATGAGTTTCCATGGCCAAATAGTGACCCGATCATAGATCTCACAATAGGTCATGCGATGTTATCTTTGATGGATGGATTCTCTGGATACAATCAAATAAAAATCACATCCGAGGATTAGCACAAAACAACATTTACTTACCCTGGGGAACTTTCTGCTGGAATGTCATGCCCTTTGGGCTAAAGAATGCAGGCACTACATATCAAAGAGCCATGACTACTATCTTTCATGATCTCATGCATGTAACTATAGAAGACTATGTTGATGACCTCTTGGGAAAATCAATAGATAGAGATACACATTTGGACATACTTTCGATCATTTTTGATTGGTTAGAAAAATACAAAGTAAGATTAAACCCCAAGAAATGTGTCTTTGGAGTAACCTCTGGGAAGCTTATGGGATTCATTGTCTCAAAAAGAGGAATTGAAGCAGATCCAACAAAAGTCAAGGCGATCCTAGAGATGCCACCACCAAGAAATATCAATCAATTTTGATCTTTACAAGGAAGACTCCAATCCATATGAAGATTCATAGCACCACTTACAGATAAATGTCATCTCCTTCAGCACTTGCTACGCAAAAACATCAAATTCAAATAGGATGATAAATGTCAACAGGCTTTTTAGATGCTCAAAGATTATCTTTTGAATCCACCAGTCTTGATATCACCAGTTCCAGAACAACCCCTATTACTCTACATATCAGCTACATCAACAACACTATGGGCACTCTTAGAGCAACAAGATGTTGAGGGCAAAGAAAAGGTAGTCTACTACATTACTTATACTTTTGTAGGCTATGAGTTAACCTGCACACCAATTGAGCATGCACATCTCGTTGTGGTCTTTGCTTTGTAGAAATTACGACACTACATGCTAACTCATAAAAGTAAGTTGGTCGCAAGGATCGATCCATTGAAGTACCTTCTCAATAAAGCAATGCTTACTGGTCGACTAACCAAATGGGTGATGCTCTTGAGAGAATTTGACATTGAATATGTAGATAAAAAAGAAATAAAAGGACAAGCTATCATAGATTAGTTAGCAGATGCTCCCATGATAGATGATGCTCCCCTTACTTCAGAATTTCCAGATGAATCCATCTTGATGGTATCACACATGAAGCCTTGGCAACTATACTTTGACAGCTCATACACATAGCATGGTGCAGGTTCTAGCATCCTCTTCATTATGCCTCAAGGGGATTCCATTCCAAAATCATATCGATTATCATTTCCTTGCACTAATAACATAGCAGAATATGAGGCATTAACAACTGGATTACAAATTGCAGTTCAGTGGAAGATCCAGGAACTTCATGTTTTTGGGAACTCTCAACTTGTAATTCATCAAGCAACTAATGACTACCAAACAAAGGATGAAAAATTAATGCCTTACAAAAAAATGGTGGATTACTTGAAGCAACATTTCATGAAGTTAACCTTTGAGAAGATACCAAGAGAGAAGAATCGAGCTGCAGATGCCATGGCTACTATTGCCTCGCTGATCGATCTACCGCAGAATGAAACCCACTATGAGTTCTTGGTGGATAACCTTTTGGTTCCCTTGTATGAGATCACTCCTACTAAGATGATATGTGTCGTTGATCTTGATTCCTAATTATACAGTTCCATTTTTACATACCTTCATAATAATACCCTTCCTCTTGACTTATCCAACAACCAACATTGCACTTTCATTCGCCAATCTTCTCGATACGTCATTTTAGTCGATATCCTATACCGTCAAGGTCTAGATGGCACTCTTCTTAGATATTTAGAAAGGGACAAAGCTTAGATTGCATTACACGAAGTTCATGAAGGGATATGTGGTCCTACCTTAGCCAAGAAACTCACTAGGACTGGATATTACTAGTCCACTATGGAAAAAGACTCATATCAATTTGTCAAGAAATGTAAGCAATGTCAAATTCATGGAGACCTTATTTATGCACCAACACAAGAACTTTAACTGATTGCAACTCCTTAGCCCTTTTGTTAGTGGGGACTCGATCTCATAGGCAAGATTCACCCTCCTTCTTCCAATGACCACAAATTCATCATCACTGCCACAGAGTATTACACAAAATCGATTGAAGTTGTGCCTCTTACACAAGTCACTGGAAAAAAAATTGCTACATTCATTCTCAACTACATCATTTGTCGGTTTGGTATTCCTATTTCCATCATCACCCATAACAGACATCCCTTCAAAAATCAAGATGTTCATGAACTTTGTGATCACTTCCATATAACCCATCGTTTCTCCATGCCCTATTACCCTGAAGGTAATGATCAAGCTAAGGTGTCTAATAAACCCATTCTTAAAATCCTAAAAAAGACAATCAATGACACTGGCCGCAATTGGCATATCCAACTTCATCTCACACTTTGGGCTTATCAGACAAGTGTTCGCACACCTATAGGAGCCATACCTTATTAACTTGTCTATGGTGTTGAAGCTATCTTTCCTATTGAGGTCGAGTTACTATATTTATGAGTCTCTTTGCAAAAAATTATCAATGATGAAGACTACAGGGTCTCTCACTTGCAAGAACTACAACTATTGGATGAACGAAGACAAACTGCTTTTAATCATCTCCAGGCTTATCAACAACGAATGATTCATAGTTACAATCACAAGGTGAAGCCTCATATATTTGAGGTAGGTGACTTAGTTCTAAAATAAAATCCCAAGAATTAGCAAGATAGAGAGAAGAAGGGCAAATCTGAACCAAATTGGCTTGGTCCTTACATCATTATAGCAGTTTATGGATCCGATGCATATTAGCTCTCAACTCTAGATGGTGATTCGTAGGTTTTACACACAGTTCTTCAGAGTATCCTAATTGAAAAATACAAAAAAAAATCAAAAATTTCAAAAATACCAAAATATCAAAAATACAAAAAATTCATAAAAATAAAAAATCGTTACTTGTTGAAAACCTGCCAAATAGGTGCCTTGTGACACATAAAAAAATTGAAAAATAAAAAAAAGTAAAGAGAAATAAATCTGTCCAATAGTGAAAACCACTTTGGTGGCGCCTTAGGCAAGTACCATGGTGAAAACCAGGTCACTGGTGCCATGTGTAGAGACATTGCTCCTCCCTCCTTCAAGATTCAACCTCATCCTTTCACTTTGCACACACTCACAACCTTTCTGTCCATAATAAATCATCTTCTATTTGTGGCTAAGGCAAATCCTGTGTCTAGAGATGGGTGTGGAACTGAGTGCATCACATGTTTCGAGGAGTATAGTTCTTCTAGTTTTCTTCAGTCTATCCACACACAATCCACAATAAAGAAATATTTGTATCACCAATCCGCAATAAAGTTTCATCTTCTCCACAATAAAGTATCAGTTTCATGGATTCAGTCAGTTTCATATGAGACACAAGCAACAATGGTCTTCAACAAATCAAATCTTTCAATAGACTCAAACAACATTATGGTTCAGTGCTATCTATCCTTTTGTGAAAGTAAACATTGTGACCACAATCAAATAAGACTTATACAAGTGACAAGAGACACTAAACTTGAGGACTACAGTAGATGTTGGTGTCGAGTCTTAGTTTTCTTTTGATTTTATCTTTTGGTGACATGTCTTTTAGCTTTTCCGAGATGTCTCTTACTAGAGATATTATCTCCAGGATGTCTTTGACTAGAAAAGTGAGGATGGGGTATCATCACCTATTTATTTTTCTTCCCTGTCTTTGGATTGTCTCGTAGTAATGCTTTGACTTGTCTAAGGATATGAGGACATTGTGAGTCTAGTATGAACTGGGGCATTCTTTGTTGGCGACTATCTGATCTCCATGCAAACAGGTACAATGACTTTCTGGGTCGAACATATATCTATATTGTCATAACCTACTTGCCATAATAAAGCTAAATAATGATAATGCACAAGAAGCTCTTTCAATTCCATATCTTCTCTCTTTCACGTCCCTTTCTTGATTGACATCCATCATTCTTGATTCTGCGTAGCCTTCTATGACATGATTGAGCATAATGACACACCAAAAGTATTTGCATCTCATGTAGTTTGCACCTACACTACCACATGTTAGCATTTCATACATACATATAGATATCACAATTGCATCACATCCTGCACACAACACATATTAACACATTTTACATTTTCATCATGCAAATAGTTATTTGCATCGTCATATCCATTTGCATTTCATACATTCACATTTTCATCATGCATAACATATTAAAAACATAAAAGAACAAAAATATTGCATTTCATCATGTACATATTTACATCCATATCATAAGCATCACGTAGACACATACATCACATAGGTACACATGCATATAGCTTCCGCAAGGATGAATCATCTCATATATATCTCAAAATCATAAGTGTCATGATACAATGATGTGAAAATACATATGGCTACAAAATCACCCGAAGGTGTCTACATGATCATCATACAAAATGTTACAAAACTAATACATAGGGAGCCCTCTAAGGCTATGATGAACTCCCTCCCTCGGAGCTGGCTAGCCTCGATGGAGTCTGAGCCCTGGAAGGACCCACCCCAAGATCATCTCTCCTACCCCTTCCCCCTCTATCTCATGGTGGTGGAGGACCCATAACTCTATCGCTAGATGCCTATCTCTTATCTCTCCCTCCAGAGGTCTTCGCAGTCCGTGATGGTCTCCGAAAGCTCCTAGCCTGCTGATATGGTGGTACCACTCCATAGTACAGGTCTCTCTAGTAATCTATCTCCTCCCCCGCCCATAGAACATAGGCATATCTGGCCCTTGTGTCCTTTGTTGCATGTCTCCCCACCCTCAGTGTTGTCTCAGCCTCTATATAGCATTGAATAGCCTGATCCCTCTCCCGCTCAGTGTCCCTCAGTTGTCTCCTGAGCCTAGTTGTCTCCCTCTCTAGATCCTGGATCTCATCTGCTTTTCCTTGGAAGATCTCCCTCAAGGATAGTAGCTCATCCTCCTCCTCTCTCCCCTCACCATGTCCCTATGGTTTCTCTTGTCCATGTCCCTGCTCCTATCCCTGTACCTGACTAGGAGCCTGTACCTATCTAAGAACCTATGCTGCTGGCACCTATAATGACAATCCACCTCTACCCCTCGCTACATGAGCCTGTTGAGCCTGTCTCTCCTCTCCGCCCTCTCTCCTTAGAGTCACTCACCTCTCTACCACTGTGCCCCACCTCTACTGTCGACCTCTACCTCCACCATCCCCAATATCATCTCCATCACCTCCACTATCTCCCTCTATCAGCTCCCCTGGATCCGTCAGCCGTGGAAACAGATACTTTGCCCAATATGTAGTGTACTCTGCATCCATCCTTGCATCCTCTACATTTGCCCATATATCCCAAGGCATGGGAGCCATCTCTACCATCTGTGTCACAGCTTGATCATAAGAAATCAGTGGCCCCAAATGCACTTGATACCTCACTGTCCGTGCATACATCCCCGAGCCCCGTGGCATCCGCTGTATCCTGCCAAACTGCCTGCATACCTATCTATCAACTGCCTCTCAATCACATGTGGTGTCCTCCCTATCAAATACCTACTCCTGAATACATATGATATCTCCACTGCATCATCCTCGCACTCCTCATAGTCCCGGTACGACCTCCATATCACATTGTCTATCTCATCCATAACCCTGCACTGGTACTCTAGCCTCCCAATCTATAGCTGAGAAGTGATCATATTATACAAGTGTACATAACTATGCCCATGTCCCTTGCCTCTAAAGTGTATGGGCTATGTAACTAGAAGGTTCTCATATGCCCATACCTTCAACAGTGTAAATCCGCATCCCAATCCTGTTGATCCGGGATACACAAATTGATGCAACTCATAATACAAGTGTGCCAGCAGACATGGTCCCCATGAAAACTTGGTGTGCTCTGTCACCAATGTCTCCAGATTCCTCCCCCATTCCATAGCCAACCCTTGTGTCGCCCTATCCGGACAGAGGAATCCACTAATCACTCCTACCAGCACCACTGGTAGCGCCAATCCTATCACTTTCATAGTGTCCCAAGCTACATGTCCTGCCCTCATCTCCAGTCCTGTATCCTGAAACACTCATCTCAGTGCATCCCTGTCTCCCTCTCGATCATAAGGAATGAACTCCCCATCGATCGGTATCTGTAGTATCCTTTACACATCCTCCAAGGTGACTATCATCTCACCCATCAACAAATGAAATGTTCAAGTCTCTGAGTGCCATCTCTCATCTAATGCAGTCAGCAATCCCATGTTTACCTGAAACTCAGGCACATGCATAATATATCGCAGTCCCATGACCTCAACTTCTACTCTATCCTCAAATGTCAGCTCTACTCATAAACTTTGAGTCGAAGGGAATCTCTCCCGTGACTCTAGCATCGGTAGGTCCTCCTGCAGTCAAGCAAATCAACTGTGTCAATCCTAGTGGCATTCCCTGTTCATCACAAAGTGTTGCATTTTATTTGAATGCTTATATCTATCATATGGCACTCTATCCTAGTGGTACTCCATGTTCATCACAAAGTGCTTCTTTTTATCCTAGTAGTACTCCTTGTTCATCACAAAGTAGTGCTTTTTTATCCTAGTAGTACTCCTTGTTCATCACAAAGTGCTTCTTCTTATCCTAGTGGTACTCCCCGTTCATCACAAAGTGCTACTTCTTATCCTAGTGGTACTCCCTATTCATCACAAAGTGCTGCTCTTTTATCCTAGTGGTAGTCCTTGTTCATCACAAAGTGTTGCTTTGATCCTATCCTTTAGGGAACCTACTTCAGTGTATCCTCTTGAGTAGCTTATCCAATTGACAACGTATGTTCTATCACATAATTATCAATTCTAGCATAATCCAAATGGCAACGTATGTTCTATCACATAATTGTCAATTTCTTCGATACTCCTTGTTCATCACAAAGTGCCTTTCTCTATCCTATCCTAGGGCTGTTCTTGAGTGTATCCTCTTGAGTAGTTTCTTGATTGGAAATGCATGTTCTATCACAGAATTGTCAATCCGAGCCCTATCTGCTATTATAGTCTTCCCTAGAGGACCTGCTTGAGTGTATCCTCTCAGCAGCTTATCCAATCGACAACATATGTTTACCATAGAACTGTTAATTCAACCTTGAAGACATAAATGCGCATTCATGATGCAAACGTGCTTACATACTTCACAAATGTTCCTGTCCTACATAAACACGTCTGAAATACACAGATGCACTCGCTTTGAACACATATGCTATTACGATCGTAGACGTGCCCAGCACCAACGCAGACACACCTTACTATTTTTACTCTGATTGATACTTTTCTAGACCTACCTAGAACACATTTATTGCAGTACCTAACATGCATTTATGACAATAATTAATGCAATAAAGTACAAGGAGGTTTTGTGATACTCATCGGCTCTCCTGCATCTGTTGGCCTCTGATATCAGCGAACATGATGAATATGTGCACCAATACCATCACTGCCAACTATTGACTACTCTCTCTCTCTCTCTCTCTACACTCTAATCTCTTAGGTGTGTGGATGACAAGGGTCAGTGCAAGAAGATGAGTCCACTTTTTAGCCAAAAAGTGGAAGTGTTTTCCCTGTTTTTCAGATTTTGTCTCACTTGAGCTTAAATTTTGAAACACTTAGAGATTGAATCTTGGAAAAAGTCAGAACTATAAAAGATAGCTCTCTGAGTGTACTTTTCAAATATGTAATTTATTTTAATACCCACATATTAAAAAATAACTTTTTGAATGGAGTTCTAAAAACTATGTTTTAAAAATGCCTGTTTTAGGACCATACCATGCATGTGTACGACCCACACTTTTTGACACAATTAAAATTATTTTCTCAAACCATTTTGGGAAATGGTTTGTAACACACTGAAGATTGATGAGCATATTTTTCTGTATTTTTTTTTCAAATATATATTTTTTAATTAATTTTTTAATGGCCGTAATTATCTTTTTAAAAATTTGACGTGTACGACCCACTTAATTTGACATAAACTTAGCATTTTTTGAATTTTTTTTTTTAAATTGAAAATAATTTTGTGTAGATTGATGATATATAATTTTTTTTTCAAAATTCATTAAAATAAAAAAGTTATTAAATTAAGAAAATTAGTTAATATTTCAAATTTATGGACCTGATTTAGTATAAAGTAAATGAAAAATAGTTAAAATAATCAATTTTTAAATTAATTTACATATTTAGAATCTAGACAGTATAATCTGAAATGGGTTTCAATTTCGTATAAAAATTCTTTGATTAGAGGCACGTAAACTATTTCATTTCATCATATTTGTGCTTTCATTCATGGAGCTTTGAATTTGCAAGATCATGTCTCAGGTGTGGCCATCCCAGGCCTATCTCAGGCCTAATCCTGAGGCAAGTGGCGGGTTGTGAATTCAAATTTTACATAACGGGCCCCCGTTTTATAAATGGGGGTCCGTTTCATTTTTTGCCTGTTGGATTTAATAATGGGCCCCCGTTTCTAAATAACCGTTACTGTAAAAAAAAAAAAGATAGATTGCATCGATTTACCACACTATCATTGAAATCTGTATTGACAAATATTTTTTACATCATTTGGCAGTACTTTTTAATATTTTTTACATGATTTTTTGAAGAACTCGGTAAAAAGATATTATTTTTTGAAGATGAGTTTGTAAAAATGGGTTCTAAGCAACGTTAAAAGAAAAAAAAGAGGACAATGATAGTGGACTAAATTCAAGCACAAAGAGAGGAGGCAAAACACCAAAGAGATCGAAGATCACAACAACGACAATTGAATAACACTTCTGAAGCATCTAGTTCAGTGCCTGTTATAGATGAGACCATTGAAGACATCATGATGGATGCAAGAAATGTAGAACCACACACGGGTATGACTGTTGATGCAAATGTTGATGTGGATGCGAATCCTGGTATGTTTTGAAATCCTGATGACTATGATGCCAATCAAATTGCTGATTTAAATGAGGCTGGATATAAATTTCATACACCAATACGAAAATAAATAAAATTTGAAAATATTACACCACCCTCTCTGAAAGAAAATGAATGTAATTTGTTTACTATTGATAGCAATGTGCTAGATAATCTTAATGGGTTAGTTTCTTGGAGACAAATCTGAACACATGCGAACAAATTATAGAAACAATTTTTCTATAATAAAAAGTTAGGATTCTAATGTCAATTAATGCTACAATTAATAAAAAATGTTAAAAATGCGTGAAGTCATGAAAAAAATAGGTATTTATGCAAAACCAAAAAGAAAAGATGAATCATATAAGCAAGTTGTATCTACTATTGTCAGTGCCATCAATTCTATAGGAAAAACAAGTCGATCTAAAGATAAGAATGCAACACATAGAGTTATAACGGCTGCTATAGTTGACAAAAGGATTGTTAGTAAAAGAATGTTAAGTGATATAAGTGGCTATTTGAACTTACATCGTAGAACCTTGTCAAGAGCGGCCAAAAGAAGAGACACAATTGAAATTGATCCACTAAACCATTGTTGGAGTTTTAGTGGTAGACTTCAAAGGTCGGACATGAAATTAAATGATGAAACTAAACAATTAATTGCAAAATTTTGGCATGATAACACTAGAGTTTCATCAAATGCTAGAGATGTTTTAAAGTTAACGGTGGGATCAAAAATTCATGATCCTCATCCAAAACATCTTCTTGACATGACTCAAACTGAATTCTTTAAAAAATTTAGAGATGAATCTATGTTAATAAATTTACGAATTAGTCAAAGATCATTTGAAAAATGCAAACCCTGGTATGTTAAAATTAATAAACAAAGAATATCTTGTTGTTGTAAAACTCATGTCCAGTTTCGTTACTATTATGATGTTTTTCAATATATACATTGTATGTTGCATGGTAATGATCTTGTGCAGGATTGTGGTGTTCATGTTCCACCTGAAACTATACAAGATTTTATTGGAAGTTTATTTTGTAAACCACCTAATGAACAATTATTTCTTTCCAATTCATGCATTTATGGCCTTTGCAATTTATGTGGGAACTATTCTTCGATAGGTGAATGTTTGCATGAACATGTTTCATATGAGTTTGGACAAAAAATGGTTGATGTTAGGAGATTTAAAAATATAGAATACCCTCTAAAGGATGGAAAGATGGGGAAATGTTTAGAATTGATTACATAACAGAATAGTGTGAATGCATTTATTAGTGAGTTTAAAACTCATATTGTTCCAAAATATGTGAAACATTCCCAACATGCCCGATGGCTTGATGGACAGTTTTGCATATGCAAGAACACATTTCCAGTTGGAACAATAGTATCAGTTGTGGATTTTGTAGAAAATTATACTCTAAAACCACAAGAGGAAACTCAATCACAATACTACAACTCAGTGCAAGTGGCCATATTTGTGCACATTATATATAGACATGACCATGATAGTACAGAAGATAACATAAATTTTTTGAGGGAGTATCATTTCTATGTTAGCGATAATTGATTACACTCTTCAGAGTTTGTTCAACATTGCTTCGAGGTATTTTATGATAATCTTAAGGAAAGATAAATTGACATGAAATAACATATGATATGGTTAAATAACTACACTGGACAATTCAAAAATGCAAGAATGTTTTATTGGCTATGCAAAGTTCACAAGATAACCAATGTCCAACATTTATGGAGTTTTTTTGAAGCGGGACATGGTAAGGGGGAACACGATGGAGCCGGTGCCTATGTAAAAAGAGCTCTTGCTAGAGAACAATTGAAATTCGAGGATGCAGTGAAATTCAGAGATGCTCATGTAGTTGTAGATTGGTGCAATTCAAAGTTGTCAAAAGGATCAACTCAAAACTCTGCAATTCGACGTTTCTTTTGGTTGATAGAGGAAGATAGTATTCCTATTCGGCATGATTGTAATACCATCATTGGATCAACTAAATGGCATTTGTTTAAGAGTTCTAATTCAAACACATGGACTATATTCACAAGGCAACTTGCTTTCTTTTGTCAGTTTTGTGTTTCCGGAGATTGGGAATTTTGTGAGAATAAAGAATGGGTTGAAGAATGGCAACAAAGATCATTGACACCCATAGATGCAAATGATCCACATGAAAGAACTGATGAAGATATGGATCAAATGTTTGCATCAAATGACTATGATCGCATTTCAGATCTTATACAACAAGGTAAAATTATTTTTGAAATTTGTTTTGATTTATTAAATAGTACATTAATTTATGAAATCTTACAGTGTATATTTTTGTTTTTATTTCTCATTAAATATTAAAATAAAATTGTTTTGTGCACAAGACATGTCTATGCTGTTGTTGCATCAAAGGACAATGAAGAGGGGACAGAGTATTGGTTGGCTCAATGTGTAGAGCCAAAACATAAGCTAACTACTCCTCGAGTAGATGATGATGGTTATGACTATCCAATAGGATTTGTGGTTGTTGTTGGCACTTGGCTATGCAAATATCTAACAAGAAAGAATGGATTGCCCGCATTTGAAGATTATGAATTAGAGAAGAAGATTATACATTACTCGCATTTGGTAGTGGCAACTAATATAAAATTGGGTAGATATCGTGGTAGGCCTGCTAATAAACAATTATGGACTCTCTCTATGGAAGAGCATGAGACAATTATAGATGCTTTGCAAAAGAGAGAGGATGCAGATGGTATAACAGAATGAATCTAGTAAAATTTTGTTTTAGGTCTACCACAAGTAGAAGGAATCAATGAAAACAAAGTTATTTAAATAGACTATTTATTTTATTTTAGATATGTCTTCTTGATTACATTTTCTGTACAATATACATAAATGAGAGACTATTGGTCAAATTTATGAATGAGATAATTATGTTTTAATCAAGTTCTATTCATTATATTTGTTAAATGATACTTTTTAATTTAGAATATGTTATAATTATAACATATGTTTCGATACTTAGTTCATGATGTACGCACCTTTAGTTTATCTAATCACAAGAAATATTTAAATGAAATTCCAAAAATAAAATTACAAGTCCACATAATGCCTATAAAGTTGTTTAAGCACAACTTCCATAAATAAAATTTCAAGTCCACATAATATATAAAGTATGCACAAAATTTCAAGTCCACATAATATATAAAGTATGCACAAAATTTCAAGTCCACATAATTTCAAGTCAACATATATGATCTAATGTGCACATAATTTCCAGTCCACATAATATCTACTGGGCACAATACACATAAAGTATGCACATAATATATATGATCTAATCCTATTATGAAACTATCCCTATATATAAAGTATGTGTGTGCCCGTGTAAACAAATATGTAAAGCCCATAAAATAGTACATATCAGAGCCAAATAAACAGTAAAATTTCAAGTCCACATAATCCATATAATATCTAATCCATATATATGTCTAGATGGTAACATGATGTTCACTCCACATAATATCTAATGTGCACAAAATATATAAAGTATGCACAAAATATATATGATCTAATCCTATTATGCAACTATCCATATATATAAAGTATGTGCATGTGTAAACAAATGTGTAAAGTCCATAAAAAAGTACATATGAAAGCCAAATAAACAGTAAAATCTAAGTGCTATCATCAATAACATCTCGTGGTCTCTTGTCCTCGAGACGTGGTCCAGATCCACCTATCTCATGCTGTACAATAAAAAAATAATATTAAAATATTACTTGAAATTAACTATTAAAAGAATCATTTATCAAATATAGTAGAATTCGTAAATTAAGTTACAAACTTACCATATGCTCATCAGATCCTCTAGCAGTATCTCTCTTGTCCCTAAGACGTGGTCCAGATCCACCTGTCTCATGTTGTACAATAAAAAAATAATATTAAAATATTACTTGAAATTAACTATTAAAAGAGTCATTTATCAAATATAGTAGAATTCATAAATTAAGTTACAAACTTACCATATGCTCATCAGATCCTCTAGTAGTATCTCTCTTGTCCATGAGACGTGGTCCAGATCCACCTGTCTCATGCTGTACAATAAAAAAATAATATTAAAATATTACTTTAAATTAACTATTAAAAGAATCATTTATCAAATATAGTAGAATTCATAAATTAAATTACAAACTTACCATATGCTCATCAGATCCTCTAGCAGTATCTTGTTCAGTATCAACACCAAATGTAGTGCTAGCTAACTCCTGTACAAGGTCAAATTCAAAGTGTCCAATTAAATCTTAAATTAAGAGTCAAAATAAGATCAAATTAAGTATTACATATTAATACCTCAAAGGATGTCGATGTGCGTTCAAATTGGCTCTGATCAAAATTATGAGGATAACCTATCCTAATGGTAGTGTTCACCTGCATACATGCATTTAATGAAATCATATTTAGTGAACATATATATGTGTACTAAATAATTTCAAGTTAAGTTACAATATTGTAAGAGTTCATATTTAATTTAAGAATTATAAGATACATACCATAGATGGTGTCACAATAGTTAGACCCTCTTCTCGATGTGATGTAGAGGGTCCCTCATGACCTGAATCCTGGAGAAAGAAGCATTCAATGTATCAACATGAAAATTCATATAGTATATGATGATAACATATTAACTTAAAAAGATAGTACAATGTCTAGATAGAAATTTATACTATACCCTATAAGGTGTGCCGAGTTGTGTTCCAGTAGATGCAATATTGACTCTAATATTAGGTGTAGTCCTTATCTACATAAACAAAATTTATTTAATGAAGTATTAGATTGTATAAAAAAAGAGATGCACTTAGTTTATACCTATATTTAATGAAGTATAAAAAGATTGACATGTACATGTATATATATCTATACCTGGTCAAGATGAACATCTGAGCAAAGAAAATTCATATAAGATGTCATCATACTATCATCTGCTGCATCATGCTCAGCTGGAACTGAAGTAGATCCTGCAGTAGCAGTAGGACCTACACACGTCTCATGACAACTCGAACACATATGTGGCATCCATTGAGGAGCAGATGCCATGTGAGCAACTTGCTCACTCAGGTTACCTGTGAGGGAAGTCAAAGCATCTAATGTTGAAATGAATGATGTATTTTGGACATCTGCAGGAATCGAAGGAGCAACAAGTGGAACTATGGGTGGATCCGGTAGGGGATTATTACTCCGTACCCCTAATCTATGCTGTGGCATTCCACAACCAACACCCTGGAATGACTTAATGTCAAAATAATTTGGTTTTTGGTTCATTACAAACTCACAATATAATTTCTTCAAAAAATAAAAATGGACCTCATAATTACAATGTGGTGGATAATCAAAAACCATCCACCATCTATGCCAAAAGTATCTAGCCATTTTTGGATGCACACACCACCTAATTGAAATTCTTTTCTGGTTAGGTTGCATTGGTTCTCTTGTTTTTGGGTTGGTAAAATATGGACATAAATGAGCTTTGGTTATTTTCAAATTAGTGATTTGCCTATAAGTTAAACCATCGGCATAAAAATCATGCAACTCTTGTCGTCGTCTATGAAATTGATCTAATTGAGAATCAACAGATCTAACTGACTCGACAACAGTTTGCATTGATTTTGCAAACTCTACAAGATGGGGTGGCGTGATTTGCTCATTTTGGATAGCAGTAATGTTTTGTTCAATCACTTGTAGGTTTTCATTAATTCGTTCTCTTAAACGAATTTCATCCAATCTAGGGGGTTGTTGTGGTGGTGGAGGTGGTGGAGGAGGAGGAGGAGGAGGGGGTTGTGGTGGGGGATTTTCACCTAATAGTTCGTCTATGTCAAAGACATCCATGATAACAAAGAACTCCTGCATATATAAAGATATACATGAATTATATACAACTCTATGTCAAAGAAGAATCTATTTTACTAAATTAAAAAAAAACATTTATAAATAGTAACATTTCTATGTTGTTGAATGAGATACACATGAAATATATAATATAATATTGAACTTAAAAAAATATACATGTACATACTATTGAATCTTGAAATATAAAATTTGCGCACAAAACTTAATAAAAAATTTCAATGAAACATCATAAATCTATTATATATTCAATTTAATAAATTCATTTCTTGTAAAATGAATCAACTATTAAAATAAATATAAAATATTTCATACATAAGATCAATAAAGAAGTGAGAAATAAGATGATCCTCCTTCTAGTGTAAGAATATATAGCATGGAAACAATATTACTAAGACAACATAATATTTTGTTAACTTTAACTTAAAGTTATTTTGAAACTAAATTATAATGAGATACAACACAATAATATTAATAAATCTAGAAAAATGCATGTGTGCGTTTGGATGCTCCATATTTCTAGTGTTTTAGTGTACATGATAATTTATTAGAATTCAATTACATAGTTTTGAGATAATTGCCATCATTCATATTACATTGATTAGTCTTCAGACAATCTTAAAAAAAAACTAATCTCCCATGACTATAAATGACCTACTTAAAACATATTATATTCTAAGTGGTTGTCATGTAAACACAAAACATCAAAACTTTTGAAGAGTTAAGCATATTTCACCATTAAATTTCTCCCATTATCAAATCTACACAGGATTATAATTTACAAAACCTTCAAAAAATATTATTTCCTACAAATCATTTATTATAAAACTTCGCAATCATTTGTTTTCATATATAATCTTTCTATAAAATTTAAGATATCAATTCATACACAAATTGTCTTACAAAGTTGAATAAGAAATGAAACTCTTACATAAAAATCAACACAGCATGCCAACAATTAAAAACAAAATTAACCTTGCAATATTTACTTTTAAAATAATCAATTTCAACAATATTTTACACATGCATTTATAATTATCAACTAGAATATTATTTTGACTAACATTCCAAATAAAATTCCTAACATACTATATGATCCTCATTAATACCCATCCATAATATTTCTTTAACGGATACATCTCCTTCAAATCATCACATCGTAATGCTTTTTATTTTAATAATTGAAAGCTTTAGGGATGCGCTCACGCACAAAGGGGTCCACTATCATACTTGCAAGCACTTAATTATTAAGTCAATGAACAAACTACAACTCAATGAAGCTAAAAAAGTGATGCAAGCCTATTTTTAAATATCTCAATTCCTTTCGCTGACCTAATACTTTTAGTGGCAACCATTTTAAAATTTCGTATTAATCAAAGAGAATATTTTAGGGAAAAAATGCAGTGTTGGCACTTTATGAAAATAAAGGTTTTTAAGACTCTAGAGACTTGTTCATCACAATATTTTATTGTTTAATATGCAAAATTTTGAAAGACTTTGATATGTACAAACAAATTAAATTTTTCATATAATTAGAGGTGAAATCAATTTTGAATTCCACCTCAATGATTGAGGGGATCTTACAATTTTGACTTCAAATATAGCTTCATTTATACTCTTTCATAAATAAACTAAAATAGAAGCTATAAAGAATTGCTAAATTCTAGCAATATATGTGGATGCAAGAAAGCATAAAAAATCAATAAAGGACTTAAACTATGAATTTCAAACCATTATGCTATGCATAAGTACCACCTTTAGATTGAGTTAAAGGATAATGTATAAAAGATGAAAGACAATAGTATCTCAGAAAGAAAACTCTTGTTGTAGCTAAAGGTTGATGGCTTCAAGATGGATTTGTGACCAAGATAGGATGTAAGGTGCTTAAATTGGCAACATAACATTGCATTACAAGAGTTCTTGAAAATAGCTCATATAATGATTTATTTATAGTCATGAAGGATAGAGGATTAAAGACTAAGATTGTTTTGAGAGATCAATGGAGTAGATTGATTGAAAGGATTGTGTGCATTAGAAGCTTCCAAGTGGTAACTTATGTTTGGTGCACATGAGGAGTTCATGATCCAAGAAATTTTTGAGGAAAAGGTCTTCTTAGGGGCGTATACACCAAGATGTTGTAAAACAAGGTAGCCAAATGACCGAAAAAAGATAAACACGAGTGCATTATTGGGAAATTCATTTAACGAATTTGAGGTCCTTTTTGTAGTGTTTTTTTCTTACACTATCCTAGGCTCGCTTACACTATCCCAGGTTCATTAGGTTTGTCCTATAATAATTAGGACTATCCTAGGTTCATTAGGATTGTCCCAAGTTCATTATGGCTTTCTTAGGCTCATTAGGACTTTCTTAGGTTCATTAAGACTGCCCTACATTCATTAGGATCATTTGAGGCTCATTGGGACTATCATATGTTCATTGTGATTGTCCTAGGTTCATTAATTTAATTCGTGTATTCATTAGGACTATCTCACGTTCTCAAATAGCTTCAATTAATATCTTAAATTAACTATTTTAAAAAAAAATAGCTCCTTAACAATTTAATATTATATACAATCGAATATGATTTCAACTTCAAACCTTGTGCACCTTTTAAAACCAAAAGATGTTGTCAAAACCAATCTTCTAATATTAGCTTAATCATAACATAATCTAATAAATCTTCCTCAAAATATCTACCAACTTCAAATCATATATCAAATCTTTTATAATATAAATTACATTCTAGATATACCAATATACTTCTAAAGATATTCAAAATACTTCTTGGGAATTATATTTTTCAAATCTTTCGGATGTATATATAATTAGCACCCCATTTAGAAAACTCACTATCAATCAACATTATAAATCAAGAATATTTTTTATTTTGTATCAATGAATTACATATTTGGCATATTAGCTTCCTTTATGAACCTGTGTAAACCAAACTCCAATTTTAGTAACTTATCTAGCTTTGCTCTGAAATTGTGTCCATAATTGATCCTTTTATACCATCACATGACATAATAGGACCGTAATAAGACCTTTATGCCATGACATGGCATAAACCTAAGCCTAAACTTTGATATCTAAAATTTGAAGAGTAATGTTAATTACTTTGAAGGTTATACTAATTTAGTGGTAACTTTTGTATTGCCTAATGAGGATTAAGAACAATTTAGGTACATATGTTCGGTTTTATTTCAATTTCATTTTTGAACTTTTTTGTTTTTGTTTCCATTTCATTTTCATTTTTTTGTTTGTGTCGATTTCATTTTGTTAATTATCTAGGTTTGGTTTTGATTTCTAAATTTGTTGATTACGGTTTAGGGTTAACTGTTCAAAAATATTTTAGATCAAAACCAAGAATTTACAAATATAAAAATAATTTATTTATATGCTACTATAAAAAAAACTAAAATAATAAAAAAAAAACTAAATAATACACAAAAAAACAAGAAAAATATACAAGAAAATTATGAAATGTGAAAATAGATGACTGAATGTGTACCTGGGATAGTGGTGGAGGCTTCAAGTGGAAACCACAGCACAGGGGCCCATTTTTTATCTCTTCTTGTCAATTCACTGTCATGGTGAAAATGAAAAATTTGCCCAAAAAAAGGGTAAAAATAGAATTTCAAAATGGGGAAAACGGGCCCCCATTTTGTTTATAAACGGGGGCCCATTCTGTAACAAAAGGGGGGCCCATTTTATTTAGCTTCGGTTTTCCAACGCGCAGACTTCCGCAAATTTGTGACTCATTAGCTTGCACATACCCACAATGAGGATGTTTTCCCTCGTAGTCTATCTTATAGACTACCCTAGCCCTAGTTAGTCTTCTTTATCCCATGACTCTGTCACTCTATCTTGTCAGTCCTTTTTCACCTTTCTTTCTTATCGAGAGATTTTTTGTGATCTTTTCAGACATTTTCATCAAATCTCTCGAGGGGGCATATCATTCCCATCTTGGGGCAACCTTGTATTAGTTTATCTTATCTTCTTTGAAACAACGCGACAAGTTGCATTGTCTCAAAGAGGGGCAAAATGTAGACACCTAAAATTGTCCTATCTAATTAAATAAATTTATTTATTTATTTAATTATTTAAGCCTAATTCTTCTATTAATTAAATAAATCTTTATTTATTTAATTAATTCATTTATCCTCTTCTAGCCTTATTTCCCATTTAAATAAATACAATTATTTATTTAAATCATCCTTTTCTATATTAAATAAATATCTTATTTATTTAATTGATCCCACTTCTTCTATTAATTAAGTAAATCTTTATTTATTTAATTAATTCATTAGCCTTTTCTACCCATGACACATGTCATTCATCTCTTAATTCCTACACTACCTACCCTATTATTATTTTCTAATTTTCTCTACCTACCCTCTAATCTTAGCCGGCCATTTATCTTTTACACCCCTCAATATTATCCCCCCATTTCTTATAGTGTCTTCTATATAAGGAGATGCTTCCTTCATTATCAACCCTAATCAAGCCTTCTAGCATTCTAACTTTCATATGCGATCAAATATACTTACAACCACATTTCCATTCTTTGTTGAGCTCTTGTGCACACATAAAATCTGAGAGCAAATATATCAAGCAAGATCAATGGAGGTCCAAAACCTATTGGACATGTGATGGTATAATCTTTGTGATTTTATTTGATTTGCATTGTCTTAGGTAATCTTCATATGTTATTGTGGATCTTTGTTTTTGTTAGGCTAGGGTTTTGTGGTTGAATCTATTTAGTCTTTCAATATTGTTGTTTCCATTTTTACCATAAACATTAGGTACCCATTTATAATTTAATCTCTCACAAGTGAAGAAAAGGAGAAAACCAAATAGAACAAAAATCACGTCCAGAGGAAATAAAATATACAAACAATGATGAACTAGTTATTGATGGAGAACTCAAGACCCCCCAAGGATGAGTTTCATCAAAAGTATATGAAAAATTGTCACATAAAAGGGAAAGAGAGAGACTATGTAGTCTCCCCAAAATATTTAATTATTTACAAAAATGGTAAATACTTGAATAAAAACATGACCCTATGCCTAAAAGCATTACTTCCTCTGGTAATAATATATATCAAGTACAAATGTAGGAATAATTTCCATTCTAGATAGGAATGAGTAGGAAGTATAACCCAAATGTATGAAGATTGTGTTTCTGAAATATTCTAAAATGTCAAAAAGCACATGGTAGATGATGATGCCACAATTAAAATAGGTACATGTGTAATCAATATAGATGGTAACAAATCAAGACCAAGTGGTAATTGTCATTGAACAATATCCAAAGATAAAGATGATGTGACACTAGGTACATAGTGGTTGTCATTAAAGAGGAGATATAAAACCTTAAATTTGTCTTCCAAATTTGAAATATGATCTAGACTCCACAAATGAGTATAAAATACCTATCAAGTAATCATCCCACAAGATTAAATACATTTATTTACATGCTACAAAAGATGGTAGAAGAAGAATAAAATAAATTCATGGATGCATTATTAAGCTCCAAGATGAAGGAAAGCAAGTAGATAGAACACAATAAAATTAAAACTAATATAATAAAATCATTTGCAAAAGAAATACTCCTCATTCAACATGAAATAAGAAACCAATAAATTTTATTGTTGGATAGCATTGGAATGAGCAAAAAATAACCTAAAAGTGGGATTGGATCTAATAAATTCTAAGGAAGAACAATTTTAAGAACAAATCCATGTTTTAAAGTTCATCACTCTAGATTCTTTCCAAGAAACTATTTTTCGTAGCTTTATTACATAGAAACATGTATGCTTATGATAACATATATTTTTTTAAATAATTATACAAATTTGTTAGCCACAACTCATAAGTATTTGAAAATGATGAAATGAATCTCCCACTATAGAATTTTGACATGAAACGAATATAAGAACTCATGATTCTTAATATAGTTACAATTAAGGATTATAAACAAACATTAGATGTGGCTGTAGCATAGAAATTAGGAATCATCAAAACATAAGTAGATCAAATCAAAACATTAAACATGATAGCTCAATCATAAGAAAACTCATTGGAAATGAACCTAATTCTAAAGCACATTCAATGGAGGTATGAAAACAAAGCATTCAAGAGTAAAATTATGCAAACCAGACGTAGAGTTGAATACTTCTTCCATGCGGCTCCATTGTTATTCTTTCCTCTTCAATAGGTTTGTGGATCTCACCTACAAGTGCATACACAATTGAAAGCAAAAAGCTCAAGAGTACTAGAAACGAAAGTTCGGTAGTTTGATTGAAATTCGGGATTCATGAAGGATTCGAAGGATTCGAAGGATTCGAAGGGTTTGATTGAAGAAAATCATCCAATTTATAGAAGAATTGGAGAGATGACAAGATTAGCATGATAGTGATTTGAATGGAAATTCAAATCAAGAATAGCAAAGTTATGACATATCTATGACAAATTGCTATGCAAGGCTTATGACAATTCATGACAAATTTCTATGTCAAGAATTTATGACATTTTATGACATTTTATGACAAATTCTATGACAAATCCTATGACAAATTTCTATGTCAAGAATTTTATGACAATTTATGACAAATTCTATGACAAATTTCTATGTCATTGCCATAAATTTAGGAAAGAAATAGGAGAAAATTGAATTTAAGAATTAAGAAATTAAGAAATTAGAAAATAATGAAAATAGGAAATTAGAAATTAATGAATTAATCAATAATTTTTCATTTATTAATTAATTCACTCACAAAGAGGAATAATTAGCCAATTAAATGAATATTTAATTGTAATGAGAAAACTTAGGATTAATAAATAATTTAGTAATCCTAAAGGAAGAAATGACACATTAGGTTAAATGATTAAATCATAAAACCCTAGAAGGCGAATTAGAAATGCGAGGATGACAATTAGGTCTATAATTGACTTGATCATGATTTGATTTGATAAATGACCAATGCTGATAAATGATTTGATTGAGGTTGGTTGACAAAAATCAATGACAAATTGACCAAATTGACATGATTTGAAAAGGACAAGGATCGATGACGAATCGATCGCAATATGACAAGATTGACAAGGACAAAGATCGACCAAAATCATGACTGAAGGTTGTTGTCGACAAGACCAAATTCGAAGGTGAGATGATAGAAGAATGACTCGATGCTCGCAAATGATAAAAACCAAGTGCGTGACATAGGAGAAATGTTAATGCGACGCAAAAAACCTAAAATGAGGCAATGCGCAAATGTTAAAGTATGACCTCGCAAGCGTTGACCATTTTTAGGTGTCTACATTTTGCCCCTCTTTGAGACAATGCGATTCTGAGCGTTGTTTCAAAGAAAAATAACGAAAATGCCCCAGACAACGATAATGACATATGCATGCCCCCTCGAGGAATTGGCCGGAAACATCCAGAAAAGAGGCCAATTGATCGATAAGAATGATAGAAAATGATAGGAGCAAACAGATTAAACGGACTGACGGAAGAAATGTTAGTAAGAAGAAATTAGACAGAGGACAGTTAGAGATGGAGAAAAACTTGCTTTCAGTAATGCACAGAAGTAGGTGAGAACCTTTATTTGATATGGAAAAATGGATGCGTAGCATCATGGCATTGAAGGCCAGAGCTGAAATGCAATCCCTTTTTGCGAAAGACAGACACATCGCAGACAAACAACAATCACAATCAAAAAAAGAAAAGGGATCATGAACCATCCCGGTCACTCTAAATCACTCAGTGACATCATTGAGCGACATAGGAACATGATCGAAGCCAAAGATAAATCAATAAAAATATAAGATGCACAAATTCAAGCAAATCAGAAAAACATCTTGATCTTCAGTGTCAAAAGTTGAAAGTGCTGATAGGACGATCATGCGGTCTGGTTTCAGGAAATGCGGTACCCCGTCTAAGACAGGACACAGTCTGGTTTCGAGTATACCACACCCTGTATAAGACCCATGATAATGTGACAAGGACTGATGATTTTGATGCTGATATTCAATTGATATGACAATTGTGATCAATTTGAATGTTTGGTTTGATTGAAAAGGTTCATCTGGTTAAAGCATGATTCCAGTTAAAGCACAATGTTGAATTGCGAGTTGTTGGATGTATACTCAGTGATCTGTCGATGCATAAAGGGAATACTTTATTGCAAAATGCTTATTTTTGGAGTTTTATACTTTGTGAGTTTTTACAATTTTTTTGTGTTCATTTTTTTAGGACTTTATTTGACTTTTTATGAATTTTTTCAGGACATTATTTGATTTTTATGACTTTTTTCAGGACAGTTTTCAATTTTTTATGATTTTTTTAAGGACATTTTTCAATTTTTTATGAATTTATTTTGCCCCCAGTGTCTAGCAAGGCAAGGAATATGACAGGTGAATAAATAGGCTTGCTGAAATGTTGGTGATTAGAGGGAAGACAAAGGCCTTTTATTAAGGAGACAACGCAGATGCAATTTCCAAGAGCTATTGCGTGATGGGACAAGAGACTGGATATGACAATGTAAAGCAGTGACATGGCATGAGGGACATGTCAAGAGGTTTTTGAAACCATGTTTAAATTTTGTGTCCTTATGTCAGATCAAGATCAAGGAATGAAAAAGAATGTATGGATAGTGATAAGATATGGATAGGATAAGCAAGACCAAGAATGGATAAGGGACATGGACTGAAGGTCGGGATTGGCTATGGGATAATGGTAGAAAGTTGCAATAAGATAGGGAATATGGATGAAAGGTTGAAATAAGCAAATGGTCAAATGACCAAAAGCTATGATAGACTAAAAGCTGCAAACAAGATGCGTGATGCTCATGAAGATCGTCAGCCTTGTCAAGATCAAAGGTGGAAAGGGAAATTGGACATGAGGGACAATAGGATAATGGAAGGGTATGACATGATATGATAGGATAATGAAGGGCAATAGGATATGAAGGAGGAAACTTGCCCCCAAGTGTGGTGTGCAAGAAGTTCATAAATTACGCATGACGCCTGTTTGCCAGGTTTTCATCATGGTACTTGCCCAAGGCGCCTGTTTGCCAGGTTTTCACCAGTGGACGAATTATTTTTCTTTATTTTTTTTTTCTTTTGTCTTTTTTTTTTCACTTTTTTTTTCTTTTTTTGTATTTTGACTTTTTTAGAAGAAGATGGACACATGATAGGGGATGGAAGAAGGACTCAAGCGTCTTTTTATTTGGATAGTAGCCTTGAAAAGAATGGACCATGACCTTTAAAAGTATGCTCAAAGACGTTGGTAGGATAAGGACGTGTAAAATAAGATGAAACTAAGGCGAGGATTTATGCAAAGGATTGGACGAGAGGGATGGGAGGATGGAAAATATGCATTGGATAATGGATAGGGTATTGGAAGAATTGGGCTTTAGTGGATGGAAATGAAGGCAAGATCGACATTGGCACACACCTTGAGGGGTGATGGACTAATGGAGGAAAAATGTATTTTGGATATTGAGATTTTGATGGAGGAAAGGCTTGGGAGTTTGGGACATAAGGGCCCAAAATGGATGAAGAAGGTGATGGAGGAACAAATTTGAGAGGGTTGGATGGAGGAATAGCAATTTTGGATGCCAAGTTGGATGGTTCTTTTTGTGCTTCAAGGAGCTTCTTAGGGATCCACATGGTTTTTGATTTTTCATGCTTTTGTGGTTCCTTGGAGTGCATTGCTTGCACAAGGGATTGAGGAACCCATATATATTTTGACTTTGCTTTATTTTGCTCAGTGGGCCTTTGTGGCCTTTTGGATATTTCTTTTTCTTTATAGATCATATTGTTCTTTGTTTTGACATGTCGATTATATTGGACATGTTGATCCTTGAATACATGTGGATTGCTAGACTTATGATGCTTATACTTGGCATCCAAATTGCTTGGAAGAGGGAATGAATGTTGGTGTGGATGGGAATGATATGGAGGCATGTGGGATGGATGGAAGGTTCTCCAAGATGTGTGCCTTTGCTGATGTTGCATAGGAGATGGAGGGATATAGGGACCTAGAATGGATGGAAGTGATGATGGGGAAGGTGGACATTTGGATTTTGACTTTGAAGGGATACCAACGCCTTGAGTGTGAGCTCTGTAGCCATGACCATTAGTATATTCTTCGATATGGAGGGGTTCTTGCTTGTGAAGGTCTACCCCTTTGCCTTTATCAATATCTTGACTTGTAGGAGACTCTTTTCTTTGGGAAGAAGACGCGAGTCCATTATGAGGTGGATATGATATGAGAGAAATAATGGGATCCTGAAGTGGATCAGATTGCACCAAAGTGGAAGAACCCATTATGCATGTCGAGGGTTCATGAACATCTTGCATTGACACGTTAGAATCATGAGGGGGATTAGGATCATGAGGGGGACTAGGATTGTGTAGTAGACATGGTTCAATGATAGGCTCTTCAAGAGATGGAATGGAAGAAATAATGGGATCGTCAAAAGAAATGCAATCTTGGAGTGGATATGCGGGATTAGGACGTGGAGATGGAGGGACAAGTGGATCTTGTGGAGGATCTGAAGGAATGATTTGATCTTGACAAGGAGGAAGATCATTGGATTCCTCTTTAAAATTGCTTTGCTCTTGACTTTTAATGGGATCATCGGAAAGGATGGAAGGGATATTTGGAATGTCAATGGGATTTGAAAGGACATTTTTTTCATGAAATGGAAGGGGATCATTTGGGATTGGATGGACTAGGATATCTTGATCTTGCTCAAGGAATGGAGTGTCAATAGGACTTTGGATAGGATGGACAAGAATAGGGGAATTGTCATGAGTGTCTGGGAACATGGAGTCCTGGTCAACAATTGGATGGGATGATAAGGTTTCGGGATCTTGATCTTGATCTATTTCAAGACACGTTACTTCATGCTCTAAATTATCCTCTTGACATGAGATTGGACTTTGGATATGCATGGGGGATTCTGACAAGGGATCAATGATTTGGCATGAAGGGGATGCACTTTGAACATTTGTGATAGATTTTGGCAAGGAATCAATGCTTGAACATGAGGAAGAGGGACTTCGAATGGGGTCCTCTAAAATAGGTAATGGCAATAAAGTGCATGGTGGCATTGGGTCTTGTATCTCTGAAACATGGCAAGGATGTGCATCATGAATTGGATTATCTTGGCAATCAATTATGGATAGCTCTTGGGTAATTGCATCCTTGGGTGTATTGTTTGATGAAGACAATATGGAAGGTCCTTGCGGAACTTCTGGAGGTGTAGGGATAGATGCCACTGGAGAGTCAATTTGTTTATGGGGGGATGAGGCATTGCTAGACATAAGTGTATTATCTTTATCTTCCTCAAAAGACTCACTTAGTCATTTCCTTAAGAGCATTGCAATAAGGCCACCCTTCTTTTTAGGTTTTGACATGATTGGACTTGGAATTTGAACTTGTTTTTGATTTGATGTCATGTTTTGATATTGGACTTGATGTTGATCAGATTGGTTTGACATGTTTGAAACTTGGGTTGGTGTGTGTTGCAACCTTTGTTTTTGAATGTTTTGTGGCAGTTGTTGACATTGATATGTTGATTGGACTTGAACTTGTTTTTGATTTGATGTCATTTTCTGATATTGAACTAGATGTTGATCATTTTGGTTTGACATGTTCAAAATTCGGCTTGGTGCATGTTGCAAGTTTTGTTTTTGAATTGGTGATTGTGGTTGTTGACATTGATATTCCACCATTGGTTGAACCATTTGTTGACATTGTATAGTTGGTTGGACATATTGTTGAAATTGAACCATTGGTTGTGTTGGTTGCATATGTTGAACAATTGGTTGTGTCATTGGTTGTGATGGTTGAAAATATGATTGATAGTAAACACCTTCTTGTTCTTGTTGTGGAGGCACATAATGTTGAAATTGATGTTGTCTCCTTTCTTGTAATTGTTTCATCATCTCTATTTGGGAGAGGAGAGCTGGTATGTCTGATCGTTCAAGAAGAGATCTTACATTAATTGGCTCAAAATTTGGATTTTGACCTGGAAATTTTTGAAACATTTTGGACATTTGAGATCTTATCTTCTCACTGTTTATCACTTTTTGCTCCAATATCTCCTTTTCTTGAGCTAGTTTCTCCTCTAGTTTTTGTATTTGGACATTTAAATCATCATGATAAGTTTGACCGATATTGCCTTGTTGTTGGGTTGGATATAATTGTGATTGCCTTGGATTAAAATTTGATTGCATTGTCGGTTGATATGTCAAACTTTGTTGCATCATTGGTGCTTGGAACCTTGTTTCAATAGACATGTCACTATGCAAATGCAATATTTTTGGAATTTTTCAAGTATAATGTATGATATGCAATTAAATGCAACCTAAATAAATGAAAATGCAATCTATGTTTTTGGTGTTTTTGAAGATTTTGACAAACTTTTGGAATGCAAATCTAAGAGAGACCCTTAGGATATTGGAATGATGTCTATAGACCTCAAAGGACAAAAGGACTTAAATGGCAAAGGACAAGATGACAATGTCTCCCCTATATGCTTGGATACTAAACTAGGTTTGACAAAATGATATTGATGACAAAAGGACAAAAGTTTGATAATGTCTAGACTTCCCAACAATGACTTAGGGTTTATCAAAGATTTGGATTACTCAAGTATGACAAAAGCTAGTTTTGAGACTATATGCTAAAGGACAATTAATATGCAAGTGATCTTAATATGATATGACAATGACTTAGGCTTAATGAAGAGACTTGGGATATGCAAATGCAAATATATGACAATGTCAACCTAAGATGAAACCTAAGGTTTAATTATGAAATGATATTACTCTTATGCAAGAGGACATATGCAAATGGATGACTTCTATTGATATGCAAAAGAAGTATGACTTAGGTGAAACCTAACCTTGATACTTGACAATGAATTTTGCAAAATGCAACCTAGGATGAACCTAAATGTAAGTGACATAAATGTTGAGACAAGTTTTTGAACAATGTTGGATAACCATGCTTGAAGGATGATCTTTGAATCTTGTTGAATGTTTGTTGGATGAATATCTTTGGTGCTTAACTTTATGTTATATCAATGTGTTGGCTCTTGAAATGGTATTCAACTTTTGACAATCAAAGAATACAAGACATTGCAACTTAGACTCAAGGCAATCATGCTCATTTCCACATTCCTTAGGGTAGGCAAAGACATTAGGTACTTGAGAGGTAGACTCATTATGAGATTCAAGGAGAATACATAGATGCTTGACCCCACAGGCTCCCCTCCACGGCACTCACTTCTCAGGGCAGCCAAGCATCAGTTCCCATGGAATCTCCCCATGGCGAACTTAGTATCTCTTCCAAGTATCCGAATTTGTCCTTCTCAAGCAACTAGAAGGGTTTTTGGCTTCTAAAACAAGGTATGTAGTAAGGATTTCTGTTAAGCGTTACTCCTTGATGTCATGCAAGCATGATTGAGACATTAAGCCCATCAAGATACCAAACAAATGTAGTCGCGCAAGCGCGATTTAGACCAAGAGGCCCTACTTAGATGTTGATATGAGAAAGAGTTTCAAGGGGCATCACTTCCCAAGTAACTGCAATTCCCACGTAACACTTCCTTCAAAGCTTTCGCCCATCAGGTATTTTTTTATAGTGAGTTAGAATGCCAAGGAATTCTAGCTGTACTCACTTTGGGTCGTTCCCTTCTCACGATTATCACTCGCTTGCTAAAGCAAAGTGGTCGGGAAGGCAGACCCTCTAATGGAGACAAACAATCAGCAACACAAGCATGGTATTGAAGATCTGGATTTCTGATCACCCTATAAAGGATGAGAGCATACTCTCCTACTCCAATGTCATACTTAACAAACAAAGCAAACAAGGGTTCATTTCCACCTACTTATAAATCACTAAATGCCTAATTAAAAATCTCAAACACACGATTTGGTTGTTTCTCCAAGGCAACCTGCAAAACACATGTCAGAAGTTTGATTTGTTGTCTTTGGCCATCGAATCTGCATAACACACGTTAGTAGTTTGATTTTTAGTCTTTGTCATGCGTATGCCAAGATCCTGCACAAATAATTAGTACCCAAAATCCAAAGCACAAATGATCTGATTTATGAAAACCAGATTACAATTTCAGTCCACTTTGAGAAGGCATAACTTTCTCATCCTAGCTCCGAATTACAAACCGTTTGATGCGTTGGAAAGGTATTCAAATAATCTAGAACCAAATTTTGGAAACATCAATGATGTCTCATCATCTTTCCGGCACCATATTTGTCCACAAATGCACCGAAGACCCTCAAAATTGCAATTTACTAAAACATATAAAATTTTTCAAGTAAAAACTGCATTTTTCACCTCTGATCTGGACTTTACACAGGCGCAGAAGATAGGACACAAGCGCAGGATGTCAAACACAAGCACAGAAGTCTTCAACACAAGCGCAAGATGCTTCAACACAAGCGCAGAATGCTTCACACAGGCGCAGGATGTGTCCAGAATGCACTGCACGGCTCTGTTTTTGAGTTTTTGACCTGCAAATCAGCTTAGAAGCACTCCAAAACACAGTAAGATGGTTAGAAGGTTAGTATTCACATCGGGTTCACCAATTAATGTGGCATAGAAATTAGGATTCATCACAAGATAAGTAGATCAAATCAAAACATTAAACATGATAGCTCAATCATAAGAAAACTCATTGGAAATGAACCTAATTCTAAAGCACATTCAATGGAGGTATGAAAACAAAGCATTCAAGAGTAAAATTATGCAAACCAGACGTAGAGTTGAATACTTCTTCCATGTGGCTCCATTGTTATTCTTTCCTCTTCAATAGGTTTGTGGATCTCACCTACAAGTGCATACACAATTGAAAGCAAAAAGCTCAAGAGTACTAGAAACGAAAGTTCGGTAGTTTGATTGAAATTCGGGATTCATGAAGGATTCGAAGGGTTTGATTGAAGAAAATCATCCAATTTATAGAAGAATTGGAGAGATGACAAGATTAGCATGATAGTGACTTGAATGGAAATTCAAATCAAGAATAGCAAAGTTATGACATATCTATGACAAATTGCTATGCAAGGCTTATGACAATTCATGACAAATTTCTATGTCAAGAATTTATGACATTTTATGACATTTTATGACAAATTCTATGACAAATCCTATGACAAATTTCTATGTCAAGAATTTTATGACAATTTATGACAAATTCTATGACAAATTTCTATGTCATTGCCATAAATTTAGGAAAGAAATAGGAGAAAATTGAATTTAAGAATTAAGAAATTAAGAAATTAGAAAATAATGAAAATAGGAAATTAGAAATTAATGAATTAATCAATAATTTTTCATTTATTAATTAATTCACTCACAAAGAGGAATAATTAGCCAATTAAATGAATATTTAATTGTAATGAGAAAACTTAGGATTAATAAATAATTTAGTAATCCTAAAGGAAGAAATGACACATTAGGTTAAATGATTAAATCATAAAACCCTAGAAGGCGAATTAGAAATGCGAGGATGACAATTAGGTCTATAATTGACTTGATCATGATTTGATTTGATAAATGACCAATGCTGATAAATGATTTGATTGAGGTTGGTTGACAAAAATCAATGACAAATTGACCAAATTGACATGATTTGAAAAGGACAAGGATCGATGACGAATCGATCGCAATATGACAAGATTGACAAGGACAAAGATCGACCAAAATCATGACTGAAGGTTGTTGTCGACAAGACCAAATTCGAAGGTGAGATGATAGAAGAATGACTCGATGCTCGCAAATGATAAAAACCAAGTGCGTGACATAGGAGAAATGTTAATGCGATGCAAAAAACCTAAAATGAGGCAATGCGCAAATGTTAAAGTATGACCTCGCAAGCATTGACCATTTTTAGGTGTCTACAGTGGCATATGGAATTTAGTCTTCATTGGCATTTTTCTAAGTATGCAACTAATGTGAAAGTATTCAATCCATATCTACCCCCCTTATCATATAGGCATATAGACATATTGGGTAGACAAAGATCATATATTTCATTACAACACTCAAGTATAATTGTAATTAGTTTCATGAAATCAAAGAATATCTATTCATTTTTTTTTTTACCACATATATTTGTCAAGTGAGATAATGTATCACAAATTTTTAAGAGTTAAAAAGATATATCCTAGTTTCAACATGTTTCCTATTGTTGGTGTAAATAATTATTCATCTTGGATATTATTACACTATACTTAAGTTTACTTAGAAAATGCATTTCATAATAGTTTGGGTATGAGACACTTGGGTGTTTGTGCCACATTGGGATAGTGTGTGTAGGAGAATTTCCACCTTTTATGGTGTTGATCTTGTTGTTACACTCCACATTCAGTGGGTGATCCACCTCATGTGGACTATTATATTGTTTCTCCTACGTACCCACACCTATTTCCTACCTACTCTTGTTTCTTATTGAGCCACATCTCATGTTTGTGTGCTCACATATCCATATAGCCTTGCCTATATAAGAAAACTCATATTCATTGTATGTAATGCTTAATGATCCAGTTGGTCATATTTTTCATCTTGATAGAATACAGTTTATTTCTATCATCTATTTTGTTCTCTCTTATTTGTGCTTTCCATTGCCTCTTGATCTTGGCAAAATCTCACATGGTATCAGAGCTAGTAGAGTGTCATTGGTTTTCTAATTAAGAGAAATTTGATGCTATTTAGGGTTGTGTATTTTGGAGTTTTCTATTGCAGGTTATTATTCAAGCTTGATGGGTCAAATCTGAGGTTACTATTGGATTGAGGAGGACCAAAAAAGTCAGTTTTTCCTTTTGTTTCATCCAAATCGGACTTCAGAGGCCAAATCTAGAGGCATTTGAAGTTTGAAGCCGCGACGGAAATTTTCCAGAAATTATAATTTTGTAGGCGATTTTCAAATAGCGATATCTCACTCATCCGAACTCCGTTTTTCGAGCAATTTTTTTTGTTTTGGGGTAGAATTTCGTGATCTGTACAATGGTATAGGATTTTTCTATTTCTCAGATATAGGTTTTTAAGAAATTGTGAAATCCCAATTTTAACAACTTTGGAGGCTTTATTTGGGCTCATATGGACTCCTTTTCAGGTACCATTTTTTTTGAAAGTGCATATTTTTTCATCTACTTTCATAATCTACCATTTGTTTGCAGTAATTTTAAGTAGAAATTGTACTTTCAGTATTTGGCCTTTTTTGGCATATTTGGTACTTACATTTTGCTTGGATCTCAGTTTAGATAGTCTCTTAGATCTCATTTTGAGAAGTTGTAAATTGAAATCAGAAGTCCACTTAGCCTTGTTTTGCAAGTGGCCTATTGTACACGCACTACATATAAAGTGCCAAACTCATCATTTTTGGGGGTACTTTGATTGAGTGAATTTGGGGGGGTGTCTCTTGTGCTTTTGTGCTCTTGTGTTCCTTCCTTTTTGCTGCTATGGGTTCTTCTAAGTTTCCTCTCTTAACTCCTTATAATTATGCTACTTCGAAAATTGACGCATGGAGTAAACTTATGGAAAAAGGACTTACTCATTACATTGATGGAACTATTGTTGCTCCAGCTGATCCTAAGGCTGATCCAGTTGGTCACTTAGATTGGCTCACTAAAAATATCATGGCAATTGGTACCTTAAGAAAGTATGTATCAAAGGATCTCATTTTTCATATTGAGAAGTGTACTCTAATCAAGGATGCTTGGAAAAAGTTTCAAGACTTATATGGTCAAGTTGATGAGATTAGGGGATATCAAATTGATAGTGATCTCACCATGTTGGATCCCAAGAACTTTGATACTATACAAGATTATGTCACTAAGGCAAATGAGTTGAGGGCACAACTCAAAGATTGTGGCATTGATAAGAAGGATACTCAATTGATATTCAACTTGATAGGCAAGCTTCCACAAGAATATGCAACATTTGTTTCTAGTTTCCAAACCCATAGGATGGCAATGGGTTCAAGTTACACAATGCCTACTTTTGATGCTTTCAATGAAATGTTGATGATGAAACAAACTAAGTTGATAAGCATGGGCATTCTTAAGGCTTCTAAGTCTCAAGCATTAGTGGCAAATCAAGGGAACAAAGGAAATCAAGGAAAGGACAACTCAAACAAGAAGAAATGGCAATCAAAGCCTAAGGACAAAGAACCATCTTCTCCACAACAAGGAGATTCATCCTCTTCCAAGAGGGATAACTCACCAAAGAGGGAGAGAGCTACTTGTGCCTATTGTAAAAAGTTTGGTCACGAGGAGCATCATTGCCATTCTAAGAAGATTGGTGAGCTCACACATATCATCAAAAAGCATAACATTGATTTGCCTAATGTCTACAAGAAGGATGATTCATCAACTTCCACTTCCTCACATTCAAAAGGAAAAGGGCAAGCATTCATGGCTTCTACAAGTGGGAAGACTCACTCTTTTGGGAGAAGAAAAGGAAAAGCTCTATGTGCTACTATCAGTCATGATTCAGAGAGACGGCTTCTAGATCCAGGGGCTTCTCATCATATGGCATCTTCGCAGTCTATGTTCTCTACATTTGAGCCTTGCACCATGCCGCAAATTTTGATGGGCAATCATACATACATCGATGTGATTGGGAAAGGATCTATTGACATTGGGGATAACTCCTTCAATGATGTGTTGTGTGTACCCCACTTGACAAACAATCTCCTTTCCATCTATCAAATCACACATGATGCAACTAAGAGAGTTGTGGAGTTCACACCTGAGTCAGTTTTCATTAGAGACTTGGAGACTAGAGTTGTCATTGCGACTGGGGTGGTTGATCATTCATCTCGATTATACTCCTTTTTAGATTTTGTTGATGATGATGATTTCACATTTGATGATTCTACGCATGATGATCACACTTCTTGTGATGGTTCAGTTTTTTAGGAGAACTTTGGGCACTTGAACATGGGGATTCTCACATGTGACCCCATTCTTGAGCCTTGTATTTCATCTCCTCATATTGATATCACATCACCTATTGCACCTGATGATGCAGATAGTGCAACAGTTTTGCCTTCATGTGATTCAGTACAGCAGGATATTCATTGTCTTCCAGCTTCAGATTCATGGGATGATTACTTGACAGACATTCCAGGTTTGTTTGTGGAATCCTACATTGTAGATTTCGGAGACATCATTGATGACATTCATATTCTCTTTGATGAAGGTGATCCTTCTTTGATTGTTGTGAGGGAACACTCTGACCCTCTTGTTCATTCTCTACATGATCATTCTTTCGAGGTTGACATGATTGTGGATACTTATGTACAACAGTTGGAGGAGGTCTCTTTATTTTTTGAGGAGACATGCGAGTCTTTGGGACATGTTCTACATCCATCTCCGCTAGATCTTGGAGTGCCTTTTTCAGCAGTGTGGCATAGTTTACCACCTTTGGAGGGGGTATCTTTTAGCATCGACATGGGGACACTTGAGTAGTTTTCAGAGACTCCTTTCATCATGAGTTTTCTTCATACATCTTCCCTTCATGATTGGGGAGACTTCATGGATACACCTTTGGTTTTGTTTCTTCCTAAGGGGAGGAATGTTGTTCACCATTCGTGGAGCAGTTTCTTCATACATCGAGCTTCTATCATTGGTGCAGAATCCACATTGAGGGGGGGCTTCCTAGCTTCTCTTCTTCTCTCATATGGGGGGAACTTTTTCCTCACATGGGGTTTTGTTCCTCACATTCTTCTATGAGAGTTCTCTTGTATGTTTTTCATCTCTCTTTTGGGGGAGGATTTTTTCCCATTGGGTTTTTCTCTCTTTCCCCACTTTGTGAGAGATTTCATTGCATTGGTTTACATGCATTTGCATTTGTACATGGGTACCTAACATGGCCTAGTAGCTGGGACCCATCTTGCATTGCTTAGTTGCATTGTAGACTTAAGTGCATTCCCCTAAGTTGCACTTAAGGGGGGGTCTTGGTGTAAATAATTATTCATCTTGGATATTATTACACTATACTTAAGTTTACTTAGGAAATGCATTTCATAATAGTTTGGGTATGAGACACTTGGGTGTTTGTGCCACATTGGGATAGTGTGTGTAGGAGAATTTCCACCTTTTATAGTGTTGATCTTGTTGTTACACTCCACATTTAGTGGGTGATCCACCTCATGTGGACTATTATATTGTTTCTCCTACCTACCCACACCTATTTCCTACCTACTCTCATTTCTTATTGAGCCACATGTCATGTTTGTGTGCTCACATATCCATATAGCCTTGCCTATATAAGTAGGCTCATATTCATTGTATGTAATGCTTAATGATCCAGTTGATCATATTTTTCATCTTGATAGAATATAGTTTATTTCTATCATCTATTTTGTTCTCTCTTATTTGTGCTTTCCATTGCCTCTTGATCTTGGTAAAATCTCATAGCTATATCTATTTATAGAAATTTTATACCTTTGTTTCAAGATAAAGAAACACATTGATTTTACTAACAAATGAATATGATTTTTATATCTTAGATCTGGTTTACCTCAAGGTCCATTCCTAGCATTGTTTGTTATTATTATTAAAAAATAACACCTTATAGAATACCCCCATGGTCTTGTAGAACTTAAAGTAGAAGAAGGAGATATCCATCATTATGCATTGATCTATTGATATCATGTTCTAATTATAATTTATTTTCCCCCTATGATAAAATAGCGTTAATTTTAGGTGATAGCACAAGTCTTTAAGATTTATGGATCTACTAGATTAAGCATAAACAACTTGCATCAAAGAATTCTAATACAACATGCGTATTGATTGCTAGGAATTGAAAACATCATCACTTTGTGACAATCCATTTCTATTGTGTACTTTTCTAATGTTTTCCTTATCAAGATTGAAGCTTCACAAATAGACTATTTTTATTAGACTTGATAACTACAACTAAATGAAAATCTTTTGAAAGATAGTGTATGACAATCAATGACTTTATTATTGTAATCATGTTATATACATACTCACTTATGAACAAATACTATGATATATTTAAGAAATCCTCAATTGAGTACTATGTTGTACAACACAAGGAGACAAAGGGCACACACTTTGCAAAAATCTCCCCAACACAGGTGAGGGATTTGAACTCGTGACCTAGGGTCTAATACCACTTGTTAGAAACATGGTTTCTATTGCATGAAAGGATCGACCTATTATTGTGTGATATGACTGTGAGATTTAATGAATCCATGAGAGGTGGTTAAGCCATGCTGCAAAATTGAGCACTATGTTACACAACACAAGGAGACCAAGGTCGCACACCTTGCAAATGGTTGCTCTCAAGTCACTTCTTAAAGGTGGAGCTTTCAAATGTAATTCCATCTTTGTAATAATGAATTTTTTCATGATGGTCTCATTAAGTGGGAAAAAAAAGTAGTGTGGCGCTAACTAAAATGTTATTATAATGGAATTCATAGAAATAATGCTAAAGTGACATAAGAAGGCTTGAATTTAATCGAAATTGTAGGCCTTCACCTCCTTTTTTTTCTTGTGGGACCCTATCTTCTAGACAATGTATTCACCCACTAGTGACTCTATCCCTACCTTTTCCTTGATCTCCACATTACACATGGTTTAGGCTTAAATTTAGTTGAACTTTTAGGCCTTCACCTCCTTCTTGTTCTTGAAAGCCCTTGTCTTCTAGAGAAACTTTTCCCCCACTAGTGACTCTATCCCCACATTTTTCTTGAATTCCACATTGCACATGATCTCACAAAACACCAATATCTTCTCCTCGATATCTAGTGACACATTTGATAGGGTGATTGTTAAGAATTTGAGGGCACACTCATTTCCTTCTCTAATTTATTTCATCTCATTGGGAAATAGCTTTAATTTCTAAAAGATGAATCATGAATAGAATTTTTATTCTAGGATTTAAATATTTTGAATTAATTTTCATTGGCATAGCTAGATTGGAACATGTAATTACATCAGATATTCTCCATATTTTTTACTTAGATCTATAAGAAGCACCATATGATACCTTATCTTCTATGTGGGGATTGGTGTGTTCAAACCTAATACTTCCTCTTTTCTCAAGCAAGTGGATTAGGTGGAGTTAATAAATATTAAAAAGATTAGAGAATGGCAGTTGTGGTGTAAGGTCCTTTGCAACATTTATTCCTTTCCACTTAACTAGGTACTCTTCATATTTCCTATTTCTTATTGTAATGGTGAGAAAATTAGGGTTATAGTTAAATTAAGATATTAAAACCACTAACCTAATTTAACATTTACATTAATGAGGAGAGGAATCTAATAGATCAAGATTTGAAAGACCAAGATTCTAATTAGATTCTCGGTTCCTTAATTAAGGGTTTTTCCTCCTTTAATTAAGTTGAATTGAATTGTTGAAGATTAGGGCAAGATAATGAATTATTGAAGCAATTTGATGGAAATAGTGCACTATAGATGTTGTATAGAGCCACCAACTTGGAATATAGCAGAAAAAGATGTTTCTGATATGTTCCTAGAAGATCGACCTAATTTTTTGGGATAAGGTAGTATCAATTCACCATGGTCCCTCATTGAAAGATGAACCTATTTGTCTCTATGAATCCTATCGATCTTCTCGAATACAGCTTTTTACTTTTTCCATTTATGTTTTATTTGTCTCCACAAAGGAATTAGGGTTTCATGTAGGTTGAATTCATAAAACATAGAACATGAATGCCATCTCCAATATTTGAATCTTGTCTTCACTTTTTCTCTAGTGCTTGATAAAAGACTGATTGTTTTCTCACTTGAATTTACTAGAGTTTAATTAAGATGTTGAATTTGGTTATGTTATTAATTAGGATAAAAATGAGAGGGATATCTCTCCTTTTATACTTGTTGGTTGAAAAACAAATCGAATTTCCAACACAACTTGGTATGGAATCTAGGTCCTTGCCCAAATTAGGTGACTTTTATAAGGCCCAAAAATGGGCCCCTTTTGAGAGGACCATGGTGCTAGGCACCATGGTCTTGGAGATCAGGGCTTTGAGATCAAGTGGAGATATTGTAGATAGTAAAACATTATGTTTGATAGTTGGTGTGATCAGAATCAATGCTTTAGTTAGGCCTTGGAAGCTGGAATGCCTAAAGTGAGGACAAATTGTAGGCAAGTACAATTTAGGATGCTACATTTATCCCCCACTTTAGTAGGAGTATGATACTAAACATACTCAGGATAAAGTACAAAGATTTGCATTGAAAACTTTAATCAAGATATCAAAGAGACCCCTATGGACTTTAGGATCTTACTACTCTGATATAAGGACAAAAGGGACATCATAAAAAATAATGAAGAGAGAGAGAGAGAGAGAGAGAGAGAGAGAGAGAGAGAGAGAGAGAGAGAGAGAGAGAGAGAGAGAGAGAATGACTACTAGTCTAGTAAGATTTACTTACAATGAGTCATGAAAATGAAAAATACCAAAGTATAAAGAAAAAGACTTGGTTTACAAAGTAATTTGAGTATCGAAACATGTTAGAGTGTGTGCATAAAATGTAACACTGAGTGGAGTGTATGTCACCATATTAAAATGATTTCCTATTCCTTATTGGGAATAATTTAATTAAGGTAGCATGCATCCAAAATAAAAGTACTTTACCACAATGAGATGCCCTCAAGAGAGGAAAAATCAAAGGATAATGTTCACAAAACATAAATGCACATAAGATATTTTTGTTGAATTGATTTCATCCCCCAAAGGTAATGGAACTACAAGCACTATGGAAGAAAAGAATATGTGTCTTTTGAGTCAACATGGAAGAGACCAAAAGAGATCTCAATGCTTTGCATTATCCCCAAGTAGAAAACACAAGGGATAATATATAGAACAACTGAGGTACATATAGAGGAATATCACAACAGATTCAACCTCCTCTTTATTACCTTGTAACAACAAAGTAACAAGGGCCATCTAAAGAGAACCTAACAAAAACACATCACAAGGGAAACACATTGCAAACAAGAAAACACAAAAAGAGAGGATCTACAACACAAATGAAGCTAGTCAAGAAAATAATCTACCTCCCAATCTTGTTGAACATCATTTAGGAAGGCGGACAAGATGCAAGAGGAGATACTTCAAGCACAATAGATGGAGTTACCACGAGTTTCAAACAAGGACCGTACTCCAATGATGAGTCACTTTGTTTGTCACTAGGAGGTAGGGTGAATGCTTTTGAAAAATGTGAAAATAGATCATAATTAACATCATCAAGCTCATACATATAATTAGAATCAACATTGTTATCATGAACAATATCTTTATGTAGATTAATAAAAATAGAATATTTAACATTATTTTAATATCCCTAGGGTTAGGTGAACAATGGACAAAAGAGATCAAGTCAACATTTGGTATCTTCACGGAGTAAATGGTTTGGGAAGCATGTTCACGAGCCTTAGCATGGAATCTTCATCAAAATTATCTCTCGCAATGATTCTTTTAGCTTTAGCGAAGGGTTGTGAAAGTTGAGGATCAATGGACATAAGCATTTTTTATTCTTGAAGAGAAGGAGAATCCACAATGGGTTGAGACATAGAAGAAACCAAGCACTTTCTTTTGTAAGACGTAGAATGAAAGACTATGGTATAGAATAGAAGGTGTAGGAAGGATACCAAGTCCATCATGAGGAGGAGGAATAGGTCTAGGGTCTCTAGGTTTACTCAAATATATGATCATCTCATTTTTGCTTATGATAAGATAGAAAAATGGTATTATTTTGAGGCTTAAGAGGCTCAAGTAGTTTAGGCCAAAAGTAATCAAGGGTTAAATTTTCACACTTTTGCATGGGTTGATACATTCTATGATTAATTGTAATGATATTTTTGTTACTATTTAGTAAGTTGTCATTAGTTTTATGTCCAAAGTCATTCTATATACTCTAGTCAGTTAACACTACCGAAATACTTAGTCGGTAAGCACTAAAGTAGTTGGTTACAGAAGAAAGAAGTCATAGAGTTTAGTATACACTGAGCTGTCTACCGAGTAACATTCTATGTATATCGAGTAGCAAAGATGGTATACCGAGTTGACATGAATCGAGTGAAACGTGTTACCAGATTCATTGAACCTGGACATATATGGGAAACACGTTACAAAGATCGAGGAACAGGAAATCGTTATCACATTGGAAATTGCACCTTAAGATTTTGTATGATTTTGAGGGCATCTATCCAATAAAATAATTTGTATGGTTATTCATTCGATGAATCATGTTTATAAGATTGAAGCATGAACAGATCACCGTCATAAAAGATCTATTTATATATCATGAATTGAGGATCAAAAAAATATAAGACTTATGTGTTAGATAAGTTGAAAAAGAACAATCATGAGAAAGCACAGAGTGTTGTGACTATTACGATTGACAAAGATATTCAGAGGTCACTAAGAAGGATTTCAGAGAACAGTCAAGGAACAGAGTAAATAGAAGGGTTTACCGAGTTTATTTATGATTTACCAAGGTATACTATGAGCAAGGTAATTTCATATTGAGCACATAAAATCTGCTATAACATTTCAGATGTAAAGTTGCAGATATTTTTGTAAAGATTTTGATTGTATTATTTTGAGTTGTAAGAGAAACCTTTAACAGGGTAAAAGAGTCTAACAGGGTCTATAAATTGTAAAGCCTTTAACCAGGTGGAACATTTAGTATAAGTGTTGTAAAATCCTTTAGCAAGGTAGATCTAAAGATCTTGATACTCCTAATAGGGTAAGCTATCAGAAATAGCTAAACATGTAGCTCTAACCGAGCAACCTTTATTATTGCAGTAGTGAAGTTGTGGGTGCCATCCCAACCGTATTTTTTCTCTCTAACAAGGAGTTTCTGTGTAACCAAAATATATGTGTTATGGAGTGAATAATGTATGAATGTTATTTATATGTTTTAGTTTTATATTATGCTTCAACAATATCCAGTTTATGCTTAACAGTAAAGTTATTGTTGAAGAAAAGTTTTGAAGTACTGATTCACCCCTCCCCTCTTAGTACATTAGCTTTCCTAATTGGACCTAACAATTAGTATCAGAGCTTTAATCTTGGAAAAGGGTTTAACTGCCTAAAGAGAAAGATCTTATCAATGGAAGGCTGCAAACAATCTCGGAGAATTATGAATCTTCAAAATGAATTGGATCATGCTAATCAAGTGATTGCAGACATGTAGAAACAAATGCAAAGATCACTGAAAGTTAGAAGAAGGTTGTCTGATGATTTGCAGGACTCACAAGAGCTGGTGGAACAAATTGATACATCATCTAAGAACAGTATATCTGAAGAAACAGAAGAAATGATTGCAAATCTAAAGGAAAAGAACAAAGCATTAACTGATCAACTAAAAGAAATGAAAAGAGAACATGAGCATTTTAGCACATAGATGACTGAAAATCTTGATGCATTGAGGACAGCCGAGGATAAATTAGGAGATATAGAAAGAGAAAAATAACAGCTTGAAGCATTAGTATCTGAAAAGAATGATGAAATCACTAGGATGATTGGAATTCAACAAAATCTGTCTAATCAATTGGGTTATGCACATCATGAAGTAGGTCTGAAAGATAATGAGAATCAACCATTAAAACTTGAAGTATCAAGGTTGACCAGTGAACTTGAAGCAAAAATAAAATCCTAAGAAACACTAAAGAAAATCTATGAAGCATCAAAGATGTTGGATGAGCAACTGAATACAAAAGGACCCAACAAAGTTGCAGGACTCAATTACAAAGGAAAGAACTCTACTGAGAAAGGAATCCACACTATCAAGAGAGGAGAATCATCAAAGCAAGCTGGAAACAAGAAGAACATCAAAGGAAAGAAGCCTATTTGCAACTACTATGGAAAACAAGGACATATTGCCAACATGTGCCAAATCAGAAGAGGTAAGCAATTGAATGTCACTAGGTCTGATGGTTATTGTTACAATTGCAATAAGTATGGTCACACATCTAACCAATGTAGGAAAAAGTCTGTTAGTAATTATCAGAAGGCAAAATTCAAGGGATTTTGTAAAAATTGCAATAGATATGGACATAGTGCTGAGAAGTGTTGGTTTAAGCAGGAGAACTATATGTGGTTTGCACACCGAGCAAATACTAGAGGCTACCAAACTCACACAGATCTTAACTGACAGTATACTGCAGTACCATGGGATTACAATACAAGGATATGGTGTGAATGTTGTGGAAGATATGGACATATAAGTGTCAACCGCTTCATAAGGTTTGGAATGAACAACTAAAGATCATGGAGAAATCTTGGTATGACATGTTTTCATTGTCACAAAGTTGGACACTTGGCTAAAGATTGCATAGATCAACCCAGAGAAGATACTGAGGAAATAAAAGGCAAATTATAGATGATTTGGAAAAGGAAGGAAAATGTGTCAACTAATGAAGAAAGCACCTTGTCTACCGAGTTAGGTGCATCTGTTCCAAATTAATCAGTAAAGGTATGAAGGGATTGCATTCTCTCAAGGATATATCTTAACAGTTCCCATTTTATCATGTACTTAATTCCAAAATCTACATAGCTAAGATGCAATAGCAAGTTTGAAATTTTATCTAGTCTTTTGGAGTACTAGAGAAGTTGGTAAATGCAGGAAACCTGTCTAGTCGATAAAAGCATAAAAAGGAAGGGAATCGGTTTAATGGAACCGGGTGCATTTAATGTTTTATGACCTAGCTGCACGGAGCCCGATAAGGTAAAGTATGTACTTAAAGCCTTTTGCACGGTCATTTTACACTTACCAAGTTTTCTGAAAGCAGAGCAAGCGATTCAAAGGCGATCAAATCTCTTCCGAAGCAAATTTTAAGGTATTTATATCAATCACAACGCATTTCTCAAAGCCAGTTAACCAATCATATCAGTTGTGGATATCTGTTTTATATTTACTAAGTGGAAAACATTTGTTGGTTAAGTTTTCAAACCCTAAGACTCTTTCATTAGTAATTATCCAAAGTTTGAAATGGCTCCTAAGATTCAGAAACCTATTGTTGTTGAGAACATTGAGAAGCCCTCATTGAAATACTCACTACCTCCCAAAGTAGCATCTGAACCGGATAATAAAACTACATTATCACTCATTCCAGATAGGGTTTTACTAGTTGAGGATGTTAGATTCTTCACTAAGTGTTGTGTTGAGGAACTAGGTCATACAGAGATCAAGGACACATATGATGAATTGTGTATCGATGGAAAACTAGATAGAAAGTTTGAACATGTCAAAGTCAAGGGATTGACTAAAGCCCTAACCTACCTGCAAGTCTTCAAACCCCAATGGGTTAAATTTGTTCTAAGTAGAGTTCATGATGACTTCATGTGGTTAGAGGAGCAACCATTTAAAATCACCATGGAAATCATTCATTTAATAACCAGATACCCTATATTTGACCATGCCCGAGCTCAGAAAATGATATCACAGAAAGAATTGATAACTTTAACCGGAGTTGAATCTGATTCCAGGGGTCTGAAATTGAATAATGTTACAGATGTAGAGTTGAAGTTTGCAATTAGAGTCATAGGTTATTGTTTCTTTCAATCGGCAAGGGAAAACAGTGTACCATGTGCAGCTGTTGATTTAACATACAAAATTGTGAAAAAGGGTATGAAGATTGACTTGTGCGAAGTGTTGTTGAAAAATCTATTTGAAAATCTCAACACCGTAAGGAAGCCGAAGAAGAACAACCCGACAAACACACTAAAGTTTGGATCACTATTAGTATCCATGTTTTTCTATTTTCATAAACTCTTTCCATCAGTTGGTAATGTAGTTTGGGAGCTACATCGACCAATCACCCACCAAATAAATGACTTTATCAATCATCTAGGTGATAACTTCAATGAGATTATGGATGATTATTTTAGCAAATTTCAGGAGAAGATGCATAACAGGCATAGGATACCACCCCAGTTAGGGGAGAAATACAAGGATGATATATGTTTTGAAGTGGATACCGACTACTGCTATGTCAATGCAGCAGAACCAAGAACTCAATCTTTGTCACCTATGGGTTATGAGATTGATTTTGACATTACACAGCAGCAGATAGATGCCTTTCTTGCACTTCCAAGGCACTCTACCGAGATCAGGTACGGTACATATGAAGAATTAAAAGAAAAAGTTAAGATGAGCATTGTAGTACCTAAGGCTACAAGGAAAGCTACAAAGATGATCAAAGTATTAATAGAGAAATTTGGAGAAGGTTCTTCCTCCACTCCTGTCAAGAGCAATCAACACATCACCGAGGAAGAATCTGAAGCTCAAGAAGCAACAATTACATTGAGCACCGAGTTGCCAAAAGGGAAAATTTTGAAAAGGAAGAAATAGGATACATCACAGGTATCACCGACTCCTCCTACAAAAAGACCAAACACTAGATCATCTGCAGTGTCACTGAGTAAGAAGCAAAAAAATGTTGCAGTGCCTAAAGTCACAAAAACTTATAAGAAGTCTACTCGGAGACTCATTTTGAAAAAAGAGTCCAGTGACATCGAATCTGAAGACGTAAGTAAATTTTAGATTGTTAAAAGCAAGAAGGAGGATGTACACAGCGTGCACAATTTTGTGTAAATTTGAAACAGTATGGTGGATTTGGAGCATTGAGGTATGTGAAATATGACTCCAGATCTGATGCAGAGAAGAGGCAAATTGAAGAAGATGTAATTTGTACACTTCTTAAATTTCGATTAGTCCCATTGGAAGTAACTAATTCTCTTCCAAAAGAATTGTATTTACACATTGATAATAGGTGGAAATATGCTATGGAATCGGAAATACAAATGAGAGAAAGATGTTTGGTACATCTCTTTCCAGACATGTCGGTAGATGAGATAAGTAAACATCTGAAAAACTACTAGACAAACTTCCGAGTCAAGCAAAGAGCCTTGAAACTGATGAATGGCTTGTATCTTGAAGTAGAGAAGGAAACAATAGAAAAGTGGCAAAACATTTTCAAAATTCGAACTGAAGAAACTCAAGGTAAAGTGGAAATTGTTGACATCACTGAGCAAGATCCCGCTGATTCTAATCAAATTGATGAGGATGGCATGAACACTATGGAACAGGAAACAAAGATGATTGAAGGGAATGTCTTTGCCAAACTAGTATCAAGTGAATCAGTTTTAGAACAAGTCAAGTCTTATCCTCTGATGACTCCACATGTTTCAACCAAGACACCTTAGGACACCGCACAAGGCCAAGAGGGTCAACAATATACAAAAGGAGAAGCTACTTCTCAGGCCACCGGGGAACAGACTTCTCAAGCACCTGCCAGCACCGAAACTGTTGCCACCGAGACCCCAAGCAAGGAAACACCAGAGAGTACAACAAAGGCTAAGGAAACTGACAAAAGTGTTGCCTCTACTGAGCAACCTACCGAGGGTAAACAAGCCTCCCAAGCCATTGTATTAGTTCAACTGGTGAAAGCCTCATCCTCTAAAGAGAAGAAAATGAAGAAGCATAGTTTCAAAGTCGATATGTCAAAACTGATTATGTTGCCGAATGTAGACATATCCAAACTAAAAGGGCAAGCACTTATTGAATTCTATGAACTATGCAAAGCCAAAGCAGAATAAGAAAAACAAATGGCTATACAGAAGAAAAATAGAGTACTTCAGAAGGTGAAAGCACTATTAATAGAAATGCTACCTGAAGCTACTGTGACAAAAGATGTAGCCATCCATATGCAACTGGATGAACTCCTCACTAAACTAGAAACATCTAGAGTAGACACATCTGAATACTTGAGAAAATGGAAGGACAAAGAGCTCACTGTCAAAATGATTGAAGAGGTATAGAAAGCCATTGCTATCGATAAAGTTAAGCTAGTCAGACTCATTGCTGAGTTGTCCCCTCAACTCAAACATATTCTTTATTTATTTCAAAAGCTCTGTACATTTTCTTTATTCATTAAAGATATCAAGAATAAAACTGAAGTTATTGAAAAAGAGATCACTGATCTCTCAAATAAATTGACCACCGAGCCAAATTCTATTCAGAATTTCTATACCAAGTTACAATCTCTCATGGCTCAATAGTTGGAACTTCGAAATGAAGAGCACAAAATAAGAATGGATATCATGACTCTTCAAACCTTATTCATTCCACACTTATCTTCTGTCCAAGAATAGATCAACTGAGCTACCTCTTTATCCACTCAACAAGAGGGAAACACTTTAGATGGTTTGATTTCACTGTTAGCTGACATTATAGCTCAGAATTCTTTAATGGACAGTGCCAAGAATGCCTTCTCCACCGCTCTCACCGATGTAAGTACAAAGTACAAATCCATTTTTGATCAGTTGCCTCCACCGAATGGTAACTAGTTTTGTTGTTTGTCAAAAAAGGGGAGTATAGTGTATTTATTGTGTATACAAGAGGAAGTACACCGAGCAGATCCGAGTATCCGAATATACAGGTGAATTTGATAGGGGGAGAAGTGAACACCGAGCAGTGAACACAAAGTATTGATCACAGAGCATGCAAAATCAGAGTTATGTATAGTATATTGATAAGGGGAGTATATCTGAGTATACTATTTATTGTCAATTGTATATACTGTTAGTTTAGTCAAATTTTGTAAGTATATAGATTTTGGTTTATGACTTTGAAAGGCATTTTGTCAAACATATAAAACTAATGTCAAAAGGGGATATTGTTACTATTTAGTAAGTTGTCATTAGTTTTATGTCCAAAATCATTCTATATACTTTAGTCGGTTAACACTACCGAAATACTCAGTTGGTAAGCACTAAAGCAGTCAGTTACAGAAGAAAGAAGTCACAGAGTTTAGTATACACCAAGCTATCTACCGAGTAACGTTCTATGTCTACCGAACAACAAAGATGGTATACCAAGTTGATATGAACCGAGTGAAACGTGTTACCAGATTCATTGAACCTGGACATATATGGAAAACGTGTTACAAAGATCAAGGAACAGGAAACTGTTATCACATTGGAAATTGCACCTTAAGATTTTGTATGATTTTGAGGATATCTATCCAATGAAATAATTTGTATGGTTATTCATTCGATGAATCATGTTTGTAAGATCGAAGCATGAACAGATCACCGTCATAAGAGATCTATTTATATAGCATGAATTGAGGATCAAAAAAATATAAGACTTATGTGTTAGATAAGTTGAAAAAGAAAAATCATGAGAAAGCACAGAGTGTTGTGACTGTTATGATTGACAGAGATATTCAGAGGTCATCGAGAAGGATTTTAGAGAACAGTCAAGGAATAGAGTAAACAGAAGGGTTTACCGAGTTGATTTATGATTTACCAAGGTATGCTATGAGAAAGGTAATTTCATATTGAGCACATAGAATCTACTATAACATTTCAGATGTAAAGTTGCAGATATTTTTGTAAAGATTTCAATTGTATTATTTTGAGTTGTAAGAGAAACCTCTAACAGGGTAAAAGACTCTAACAAGGTCTATAAATTGTAAAGCCTTTAACCAAGTGCAGCATTTAGTATAAGTGTTATAAAATCCTTTATCAAGGTAGATCTAAAGATTTTGATACTCCTAACAGGGCAAGCTATCAGAAATAGCTAAACATGTAGCTCTAACCGAGCAACCTTTATTATTGCAGTAGTGAAGTTGTGGGTGCCATCCGCACCGCAGTTTTTCTCTCAAACAAGGAGTTTTTGCGTAACCAAAATATATTTGTTATGGAGTGAATCATGTATGAATGTTATTTATATGTTTTAGCTTTATATTATGTTTCAGCAATATTCAGTTTATGCTTAACAGTAAAGTTATTGTTGAAGAAAAGTTTTGAAGTACTGATTCACCCCTCCCCTCTCAGTACATTAGCTTTCCTAATTGGACCTAACAAGTGTGCCAATATGTTTCTTAGTGTGTGTTGTTTAATATATAAATTAATTTAGATAAAATTAGTGTGCCACTTAGAAGATGAATGTATTGGATAAAAGTATATAGTTTGAAGGTAAATAATAAAAAAATTATATTGGTATTTGTATATTCTACTTATGCTATGGTACATAAATTTAATGTTCATGATCTAGTTAATTTGATTTAGTCAAATTAGTCTTCAAAATTTATACAATTTAATCTTAAATCTCTTGGATTTGAACCTAGGCCATAGAAATCAAATTTGATGTATAAATGTAGATGGTTACAACTTGCAAGAATGATCTACTAGGGGGGGGGATTTACAAATAAATTTAGATGCTTACAACTTCCATTTGTAGGATTTTGCAAGTGGGGGAAGGATTTACAAATAAATTTTGATTTATTTTAGATGTAAAGGAGATTTTAATTAAATGTAGATTTAATTAAAATGGGAAAGGGAATAAATTGATATTTTTAATTAAAATGGCTAGTGGGGGGTATTTGATTAAATATGAATTTAATTAAACGGCTTAGATAGAATAAGGGTATATTATTTAATTCTTAATTTGATTAATAGGAAATTAGAAGAATAGGAATACTAATTAAATCTTAATCTAATTAATAGGTGATTTAATAATGATTAAATGAATAAAATCCATTTAATTAGTTGTGCCAGTTTTAGGTGTCTACAATATATTTTAGATTAAGTTTGGTTTTAACTAAATGAATGCAATGGTGTAAATGAAAAATGTAGAAATATAAAAAGAAAGTTGCTTTCACATCAAGTTCACCAAAATTTAATGGAGGAAATGTGCTGCCTCAAGGATGATGGATCCTTGAGAACAAACTACCCCTCTGAGACATCTTCGAACTAGCACTAAAATGAGTTAAGTGATAAAAATAACAAACTAGAGCATCTACCTACAACCTAGAACTTGTAGACGGCTATGTCAAGTATTTATCTCGAGGATGAACACATAGAGATGGGATGCCAGCACGGTGCACTGTCATCCTATGTGGACAAAGTACAACCTATACAAAAAGTGTCGAATGCAAGGATAATGCAATGAAACATAGATAATGGCAGACTAAATTGGAAGATACAAAATATGAAATGAATGGAAGAAAATAAAAGGGAAGAGAGAAGGACGAAAACACTTACAATTGGTCCATGACTGGAGCCTCCCATAAAGTGATGATTATCTCACCTCTATGAACCTACACATAGGCCAGAAAGGAAAATTTTGGGGTTTTATTTTGGAGCCTACCTAAGTCAAACCTTTATTTTTTGTGTTTCCACCTCCATGGACAACCTTGTTACAAGATAGGGTTGTCGTTGCACCAAAAGATTGACCTTTCAATGTCCGATACAACCACTAGACTTATAGAATCCACAATGAGGTTGTTAAACCATGTCGTGAATCCCCACAAGGGACACTGACCCACTACCAACAACCTCCCTCCTAGCGTCACTCACCACAGCCTACGTAATTTGAACCTATGACCAAGCTCTGATACCACTTGTTACAAGCTAGGGTTGTCGTTGCACCAAAAGATCGACCTATCAATATCTAATACAACCACTAGACTTATATAATCCACAAAAGGTTGTTAAACCATGTCACGAATCCCTGCAAGGGATGATGGCCCACTGCCAACAAACCCAAGATAGGAATGAGGATAAAATAAATATCAAGAAGGAATGTAATAAAAGATTGGAATAAGGATATTGGAAAATGAAAGAGAAAGGTTAAGAGAACTCCCCTTCTACAATACTTGTTGGAGTGTCGGTGTGAAACGTTTAAATTTCTACAATAATGGTAGTGTTTGTGGAATGCTGTGCAAATAGTCTTCAAAAGATCCACCTATAGAAAGATCACAAAATTGTCAAAGGATCCTCCAAAATGCCTTCAAAAATGGAAGATAAAGGCCCTAGAAGGAAACCAAATGTCGGTGGGCACATGCAGAGGTGTTATGATTCCTTTCAGGAACAGGCGTAATGCTTAAATGACCACATGCAGACTGTCAAAATCAAGGGATGTGAGCACGTCATGTAGATGTCTTTGCACCATGCCCTAGTCCTCAAACATGATAGGTTGGCAGAGTTGGTAATGCATTCGCTTGAAGCTGACAAGGATGATTCGAGTGGACAAAAGAACAAAGGTGGTGAAGCCTGACCTTCGATGACATGGAGGGAGGTGCCCTTTGTCACATTAATTGCGAGGGGTGAGATTTTTTATATTACAAGTGAACTAAGATTGTGTGTACAAAAAGGTCTATGCAATGTTGAAGTAGAACGAGACTCTCAATTTCGCATCAATGTTTTGTTGAAGGGACAAATTGATAACTAGAAACTTTAGCACTGGATTCCTTGTATTAATCATTGGATCAAAGGATTGAATAATTATCCATTAGCCCACAAGTATAGGGAAGCCAATCGTGTTGCTGATTGCCTTGCCAATATGAGTATTAAGCAAGGAAAGGGAGTTCTTGTTATAGGTCTAGAGGACATGGGGGACTAGTTAAAGGATTTTGTTGAATCTGATAAGGTGGTGGCCTTTGGTTTAGACAAGATGGGAATAAGATGAATGATCCTCTCACTGGCACTAGTGAGGCTCTCGAGAAGAGATCACACACCGAAGTCCTTCCTTGTACTTATAAGGACAAAAGTATGAGTCTTCAATGAATTTGATGGGACTAGATCAACTATTTCTCCTGAGTATGAAGCAAGATTTTAAGTCCTGAGAGTCCGAGAGTCTGGTCGGGTGTGACTGAAGGACGAGATAGCTAGGAATGGTTCATGTCAACTTGCATCCTTTTGTGTGGCTCCATATGGTGTTGGTGCCCATGATTAAGGAGTCTCAATTTGGGTCATTCGATCTTCTTTTTAGTGATTTAAAGAATGGCTTTTGGGGATTGTGCATATTTGGAAATAATTTGCACGCAATTTAGGAGGATTTGTTTCTATCTCTTTAAAGTCACTTGAGTGGATGGAGAGGTGAAGGGAGAAGTATTTGGGGATACTAGTTTACTGAGCGTGGGAGGAGCTTGAAGGGCGGCAGTATGGCATTTGAAGCCTTTGGTTGTTCATGTTATGAAGAATCAAGAGAGGAATAATGTCGAAGGTTGTTTTGCATTAGGGATGACCATACCATGAAACCACTGGAATTGTTTTTGGAGGCTAGCCTTAGAGGTGAACATGTTCCTTCTTCATGCCAATATTGTAGACCGTGGTGTCGCACAATAAAGGATTCCAGATTGGAGATGGACTAGTGGTTGAGGCATATTAGACAAAGGCGGCAGACCAAATCTATGAGATTGCATTAGGGAATCTGGAGAAGCCTCTTTCCACCTTCTTTGGCAATGTTGTTGAGGAAGTGGGTGACTTTGAGGATAAAACTATGGAGATTCCTGAAAAATGACAGCATCCTAGTTAATCTTGTTTGGAGAGAGTTTCAGAGTAGAGCCAAAAGGAATGAGTTTGGAAAACTACACACAATGTTGTTTCCCACTGTTTCTCCTTTCTCCAATTGTTCAATGTTCAAAATCCTGAATCTCTATAGAGGAATTGATTTTTTTCATAGAAAATTATAACAATATGATGTTAGAAGCCTTATATCTATGTAATTTCCTTTACCCATAAAAGAAAATATATTGATTAATTAAATAATTAAAGTGTTTTTTATATTAAACATCGAGAGTAAAAGGAGAGTAATCGAGCAAAAAAACTAGGGAGGCTAAGCCTCAACTAGAATAGATGGTTACAACATGATCAGAGTATAAGAGAGGGGCAGAAGAAGTTCACAGATCATATACAAAAAGATGACAAAAGACAAGCACAAAACTAGTGCAGCATATAGTCTTGATTTTTCGATCTAGGTGGTCCATCCATTAGAGCCCTCCATCCAGACAATATTTTTCCTATCCTGAAGCTAGACTAACATATCAAAAAGAGCAAAGGAGGGTTATCTTCTATCTTGGATGTCTTTGAGCAGCTTCTTGAGAGCTTTGTCAAAGGTAGCAATATCATCCGCACATCTCATTCATTCATAGCCATCTCTCATCTCATAAACAAACATGGTGGCTGCACCCTCTTTCAAGAATCTAAGAAGTTTGTTCCTTTCAACATCCAGGATGATAGAGATCTGCATAGAAACATTGTAAAAGGTAAGTCTTCAGAAAGACTCAGTAAGGGTCTTGGCTTGATCTTGGAACTGATCCTCATTCCTAATTTTCCATATGTACTAAAGCACATTAGCAGAGAGACTAGACCAAAAGAAGTTAGCATCTTTATTAAGACCTTTAATAGAACCAATAATAACTTCCATAATGTTAACATATTGAGGAATTCAAAAACCAAACAGAAGCCAGATTTCTTTAGCTATAACACAATCAAAGAAAAAAAAGTCTGCAAGTCTCAGGCACCCTACAGACAGAGCAGAGATCAGAAGAAGAGGGATCCTTGTTTGCCACATACATGTAAATGATTAAACACAAAAAGTAAATGCACGTAACATAATGGAAATATATTAACAAACTAGTTTCTATATTAATTCAACAGTCCATGTACATCAAGTTCTTATAACATCACACCCAGATACGACTATGATGATGCCACTAAGAAGGAAAGGTATACAATATATAATACCCGAAGGGGTGAGACCAACCATCGCATCCAACTACCCTTTAGGAAGACTAACTGACTATCATAACCCATTATTACCGATGACAACATAACAGAATATGACAACATATTACCGATGACAACATAACATAATGATTATTCTCGACAACATCATCCCCCCCAATAAAAGAAGTCATCTCCGGATGACTTAATACAAAATAGAGATGATGTTCATTCAATGTATAGAACTGCAGGAACTGCTGACGCCAGTCGAGCCTGGAACTCATACACCTACTGCGTCCTCGCTTGAAAACCCTTTTCTACTACCATCCGATGCTCAAGTGTGGATATTACCATTATCTCTTCCACAAAGAGTTCTTTTCTTTTCCTTGATAGCACAGTCCTCCGGTGCCTAAACCAAACTTGTTTGCAAAACACGCTTTTCAGTCTCAGCCTCCACCAACTGCTACTCAAATGATACTGTCTCCCTAGCCAATTTGTCCTCGATAGCCACCTGTGTTGCACTCTCGGCATCCAAAACCGTCTGACGCTACTACTGCCTTCAACCTGGTGGTCAACTCCTCCCAAGCCCTCTATGGATCCACCAAGGCAACCTCACGTCCAGTGGAGACATACTCTGAGTTCCTCAAAGCGTACCATTCATTCCTGGAAAGTAGCCACAACCTTCTGGCACAAAGGCTAGGAGCTGCCTTAAATCCTCCATCGTACTCCCCAAAGCATGATAACTAAACTAAATAACTCCTTGGTTCTATATGCCTTCATGGGCCTGCAATGCCTTCCCTCAAACACTGTTTGTTCGCAACCTCCAAATTTGTCTCCCTCTACAACTTATGGTTTCCCCGCCAATGCTTAGCTTCAGGCTTCTTTCTCAAGTACGAAACAACCCCAAAACTTACCGTGACTTCTCAGATGCCCTTCGCCCAACTCCAAAAAGTGTATTGTAGCTCAAAAATAAACTAGGGGTCTGGGGCCAGTGCCCCAACGGGGTCGAGGGGTATCACATCAGAACCAAATGGAAGTCCATGGCACACATCATTTTTGTGATATTTTAAGATGCCAAAGACCTTCTTCTCCACTCTAATTTTTTCAGTGTCCTGGCTCCATGCTCTAGACTCCATCGAATGATTTTTTGATCTGTTCGGCATTTTTTTTTTTTTACATGCCACCTTGTCGTGCCATGGTATTTTTCCTTTACCCTCTTTTAAACCACCACCATTGTGGTCATGCTCCTTCAAGCCTACAAACTGTAATTTCTAGAGCCCGTATAGAGGTTATCTGCCATACACAAGGGTGGTCTATTGTACGGTGGCTAAGTCGTAGGATGACTGGGGTCACCCGAAGATTGGTGTCATATGGTGATTGGTCTCCCGCACAGAGGTTGGGAAGGTCATACAATGGATGAATACCCACCGAGTTCCACCCTAGGCCAGTGACCTCAGTTGACGGTGGTGCACCGTATGGTGGTCTCCCGTGGTGGTTCCACTGTGGCCACCGATTTTTTTTATTTTTTTATTTTTTTTGTACTTTTCAAAAAAAAATTATTTTTTTTCAATTTCCTAATATAATTGTTCAAAGAGTCTTCGGTTCATGTCCCATTTCTCTGGGATCACCCTTCATCCTTCTCAGTTTGCCTCACTTGAGAGTCTCCCACTTTGGTCACGTGCCTCTTGAGTTGCCTTCCTGGCCTCTTGAGTCCCCTTCCATCCTCTCGGGTCCCCCTCCAGAATCTCGGGTGTCCTTCCAGCCTCTCGGGTCCCCTGCGTGCTTCTTGTGGTAGGGTTTCAATTTGGACCCATTGATGGCAAGTCTATTTTCAATGGCCATCCAAAGACTTGGAACCATAAATTCTACAGGAACCATGGTCTCCTTCCCGTACATAAGAAGAAGAAGAAGAAGAAGAAGAAGAAGAAGAAGAAGAAGAAGAAGAAGAATAAATATTTTGAAGGTTGCGGCCTTCCACACAGGGTTCCAATCATTGCCGACATGAATGATCTTGGGATTATCTATGTCATCAAGGTTTGGGGCATCTTGCTTCCAATATTCTCTATATTTCGGTAGGTACACCTCCTCTGTTACTTGCTCTAGTTCCTCTACTTCGAGCCTGTAGCTCTAGAATATCTCGTAATCCTCCATCTGCTAGTGGAAGAGCCCGTTCAATGACCCCATCTCATCCTTAGAGCACTCTCCTAGTTTGAGAATCTGTTCATCATTGGGCTCCCTATAGCCCCATCCTTTGTCCCTTAGGTCGCCTTCTCCTTCACCCTCTGATTTCGAAGATGATGTCAGTTCCTCACTAACCAACTGCGTCCCAAAGTCTATGATAAAATTCCTTCCTCCATTCTCCATAGATAGAGTGTTCTTCTTCCATTTGTGGGTGGCCTTGGTTGCCACCACCTGCCCTCTCCCTAAGATCGCATCATACCCTTTTTTCTTTAGTGGGATTATCACGAAGTCCAGTATGAAGGGTTGCATCCCGATGGTAACTTGCTGGCCCATTAGTGTCCCGATGGGTTTGATTCCATGTTGATCTTCTCCTAGCAGATTGAATGTAGATGGCCACAACATCGGCTTCCCCAGCTTCCGCCAGGTTTCTTCTGGAAGAACATTCACTCTTGATCCACCATCGACGATGGTATCAGTTAGAATGGCGCTAAGGATACCCATCTCCACAATGGTCGGGTTCCTTCCAGTGTTAACTGCTACCAGCATGGGGTCTATTGCAAACCTCCCAGGAACATCCGTGTGGTGGTTGGTATTGGTGCGTGGTTGGGAGAGATTATTCAATAGCGTCGTTCGTAGTTGAGGCATCATATGGAGGAGGTCATGTACCTTCACAGGCACCTCCAGTTTTAAAATTTGACTTAGTATAACCTCCTCCGCCTCTGGTTGGCTAGAAGTACTCGTCGTACCCTTCACCTTCACCCTCTCTCATATCTCTTTTTCAATTTCTTCCCATGCTTCCCGTACCCTTCACTTCTCCATCTCTAGGTTTGGGCACGTTGCTTGTCTGGCTTGGGCACGAGTTACAGCCAGCACTTCCTCTTCTTTGTTTTCCTTGATATTGAGCAAGTTGACGCCAAACTTAAGGCAGGTGGCATCTTCTTGGTCTCCCGGTCTGTACCATTTGCACAAATATTGTGTGGCCTCTCCCTTTGAGCGGTCTCGGGCAAAGTTCCCCCACTGGCTGCATGCTTTGCATTGTATCATCAGTTGGCCTTTGGAGTCATATTGGATCCGGTTCCTTGTATTGTTATTGTTGTTTTGTCCTCTCCACTGGTTATCTTGGTAGCCTCTCGATGTTGCATTGTTGTTTTCCTAGGAGCTGTCGGTACTGCCTGATGTAGTTGGTTGTTCCTGCATAAGCAATACTTGTGGGTTTCATGTTTTCATGTTGTATGGGCACTCCTTGATGAAGTGTCCCATCACTTGGAAAATCTTGCAAAAGGCCTTCTTCAGACAAGTACCCTTCGTACGTCCTTCCTCTTTGCACTCCGTGCACCATACATCCCCTTCGGTCTAACCCGTGCTTCCCATTGCTTTGAATTCTCTCCTCATTCGCTCCGTGTCTTTCTGGAGCACTTGTACCTTTTTTCTAGACTCACCATCGTTGTTGCTTCACTCAGAAGAGTCATCATCCTTAGACGAGCTATCCTTCTTCTTTTTCTTCTTGGATGTCTTGGTCTCACTCTTGAGATCCATCGCTCTATTTATTGCATCTTCGTACGAGGTTGGCGGAACAATTTTCATCTTCTTCCAGATGGAGTGTTCCAATCCCTCCACGAACCATCTCTTTTTCACCCATCCACTGGTTGACTCTCCATTTTCCCCAACAATTCCTTGAGCCGCCGACTATAGGCTCGGATAGTCTCGTTCTTGTTCTACTTTGTGCCATAGATTTCGGCTACTATTTCATTGTCATCTCTAAGAAGATGGAACTCTATCTCAAACTCCTTCTTTAGGTTGGGCCATGTGCTGACTTTGGTCTTATCCGTATCGGAGTACCAGTCGATGGTCACTCCCCTTAAGGTTGTTGAAAATTGTGTTACCCATTCACCTGGTCAGTAACATTGTTCGCTAACCATATGGTCTCGCAAGTGTGGCAATGGCAGACGTGATCTTCCTTCCTGTCGCTGTTGAATTTTGGCTGCTTCTATTTACTAGCCATCCCACAACTAGGTCTCGCTCCTCTGGTGTTGTGTGTGCTTTTTCCTGGTGATCCTCCGCCTCTGCCTCCTACACATGACCCTCCACTTGTGGGTCCTCCAGAGAAGGTTGTTGACCTCGAACCGAACAAATTGCCTCCCGTATAGTACCCTTGGGCTCCCTGGGCACCTTCGGCCATACCGTCACCTTCGATCATCTCCCTCCGGTTGGTTGTCTCCCTCTGGTTGTCCTCCAAAATGGACAATTTCTTTAGTAGGTCTCTGGTAGCGTCGATCAGGTTTAAACTTCACCTTGTTTGTTCCACCAACTCTTCGCAACTTCTTACCCTACGGTGGTATTTTGGTGAACTATAGAGTTCTCCTTTGGCACCCTTTGTGACTCCTTCTAGGTTCCCTTCAGGCAACCCTACGACAGTGTAGAGAGTGTAATTCTCTCTGTCTATCTCTACCTCTACAACCTCTGTGACACCTCCTGGGTTCCCTTCGAGTAACCCCTCGACCGGTCGTCCCTTGGCAAGCTGCCTTAGCCTACACCTTTGTTCTATCTATTGTTTGAGTTTCAACACTCTTTGTGCCACTTCCCATTCGTCACTTTGTATCTTTTGTTTTTTGTCCTTATTTAGTATATTGGGCATAAATCACTTCCATACATAGCAAACACACACCATGTACACAAAACAAAAAAAAAAAAACATTTATTATTTTCCCTTTCGGCCACAATTTATGTCAACATTGTGCTAGGATTATTACAGGGTTCAACTTCCCCTTTGCCTCTTGCCATCACGTTCTGCGTCCCAATGATAATTATTTTCTTCGTACTGTCGGAGGACCTATTGGCCTCGCTCCTCACAGACACTCTCCTCCAGGCGAGTGGCGGGTTCGTTGTGCCAGTGATGCTTGTGCAAGCAACTGGGGGAGGTGGTTCATCAACCAATTCATTGCAGTGCTAACTTCCACTGCGGTCCACACGGCACTTGTTGGGACTTCAGCCTCCATGGCCTCTCTTCAGATGTAGGTCTTGATGGTCACCTGAAGCAGGATTGAGAATTCCCTTGTTGCAGTGTCCCCTCCGTTGTAGAGTTCAGTTTGTGCGTTGTTGGCCTTTGGTTTAATCTCACCAACAATTGGGCCCATCGTGTCCATACGCCATCCGCTCCTTCCTTTCTCGAGTATGTCTAGGCAACGAGGCCAGATGTTTGCCACATACGGGTAAACGATTAAACACAAAAAGTAAATGCACAGAATATAATGGAAATATATTAACGAACCAGTTTCTGTATTAATTCAACAGTCCATATACATCAAGTGCTTATAACATCACACCCAAATATGACTATGATGATGCCACTAAGAAGGAAAGGTATACAATATATAATACCCGCAGGGGTGCGACCAACTATCACATCCAACTGCAATTCGGGAAGACTAACTGACTGTCGTAACCCATTATTACCGACGACAACATAACATAATACGACAACATAACATAATACGATAACATAACATAATGATTATTCCTGGCAACAATCCTTTCTCAGGGGGAGTCTGTCAAGAAGGAGCAACCAATTAAAGCATTTTCTTTTAGGAGCTATGGATCTTTTCCAGAATTGGTCAAGAATATTCTGCCACTCAGAGACACTATAATTGGCATACGATAAGTTGTTAAGGTGTTGAATGATGGAGTCATCATGCATGAGAACATAATAGATATTGTGCACTTTAATTTTATGTAGGAGAGTACCATTAGGCCACTTGAAAGAGAGGAAGCTATGGGAGTCCACATTGCAATAGTTAGGGAGACCAAGACTAGAGCAGGCAGATTGGATGAGCTTATAGGTTCTCTTATGGGAACGAGGGATATCAAATTTAACTCTAAGCTCCTCCCAAGGGATGAGTCAACCATCTTCCAGAATATCAACAAGGTAGGTGACACCTTTGAGGGCCCAAGTTTTGGCAGAGCACCCCCGGGTGAGAGCTAATAGTTTGGAGGCGTGGGTAAGATTCCACCATATGGATCTTTCATCGTGCACAAGATTGTTGTTGAAGAATTTAGTATCAGTTAAGAACTTCCTAACACACTCCTAGGCTTTCCATAGAGACTTGAAAACACTAGAGCCATGTACGGTAACAAGGAAACTACCAGCAATAATAAAAGTATTTGATTAATATTAGAAGAAATAAGATAATGAATAATTAAAATTATTTAAATAAAGTAGAAAAAGGGGAAAATTCAATTTGAAGAAGTGAAATTAGCTAAATTAAATAATAAAATTATTTCTTAATTTATGAAGAAGAAATGATGAAAATGATGAGAGAAGAAATGGTTAATTTTTAGTGTGTACATTTTGCCTCTTTTGAGATAATGCATTTTTTGTGTTATTTGAAAGAAAAAGTAAAAATTGAGAAAAATCATGCCCCAACATGCTTTAGTGGACTAATGGATGGAGGTGTGGTGTGAATTGGCTAGGATGGTGAAAATGGGTTGAAAATTTCTAGAAAGGGTGAAGTGATGGGCTATAGTAGGTTTGGAAGGCCTAAAAGGTCATAGCTAGGTTAAGGGGGAGGCCATAAATGGAAAGAGAAGGGGTCCATGAGTCTAACTTGCACACTCACCTTTACATGCCTACTTGTCATTCCTTGAGTTCATTTTGCTATTATTGAGATGGAAAGCATTCTAGTTTCCAATCATCGCATGAGTTCAAGTACATGAGAGGCCAATTGACTATGGATCACCACAGGTTTTTTATCCCACTTTATCAATTTGTTTTTTTTAATAAAAAATTATGGTTTGATTTTGTTTGTGCAATTGTTTTCTTTTGATGCAGTTTTATTTTTTTTCTAGATGCATTTATCAAATTTTGATATGCAATTGAAATGCTTTTGTGTATTTGAATTAGAACTCACATTTGCATAATCTATATTTATATTTAATGGGCATAATAAATTTAAAACTATGCATCTATTTAGGTCTCACATGCATTTGTCATGTAGCCATGCACAATTGTACATTGAAGTTGTGCTATTGATGCTTTTCAATGCACATTTGACATTTAGGGTTGCACTTTTGTTTAATGGTAATGAAATTTGTAGATTAATCTCCCCCAACTCAAGGTCAAGTTAATATTCATTACAAATTCATTCATTTTTTTAAAGGCTCCAGGACTATTTCCTTTCGTTCCAACCTCATTGTGGCAGTTTGCAGACTTTAATTCTTGAAGTATATATGTATTATTATGTATGTATAAATAATTATTATAGAGTAATTATAGCAATTAAAAATTGTATATGCAGAGAGTTATATTAGATGTACACAAAACAATGTGTCAAAGGCTTTAAGGTCATGCATGATGCAAATGAAAAACATGAACAAAATTTTAGAATTTGTCTTATAATATTATCCATGTGCCTAAGTCAATCTTATTAGTTATGTAAAGGAATCGTACAGAAAAAAACAAGTTTTTTTTAAGTATGCAACAAAATGTATAGTGAACCAATGTTTATGAGTGTGTTACTCTTTTTTCCAAATAATAAATGAGGTATGTAAAAATGGATATGGTATATAGTGTATGCATAGTTTATATAAAAATTTCATCAAGAGCAATTGCAACAGTAGTCTATGAGATGTTGAAGGATACATACACAAGGCTCTTAGTAAGATTACTAGCTCATTTAGATACCATAGTGATATTCAACTTTGTATCTATTTGCATAGAGTAGAATAGAGGATAGCTTGCTTTCTTCATGAGAGTTTACTTAGATGTGTTGGCATATATCCCAAGACTTAGAATCGTGGTTTAATCTTCAATTTCAAATAAGGAATGGATATTACGAACTAGGAAATGCAAATAATAGAAATAAGCATTTCAACTAAGTATGTAACATTATAAGACTTTAGAATAATAATTAATAACCATTTAATAATTTCTAAAGGAAGGAAAATTTTATAGACAAGGTTTCTTGCATATAAAGCAACATACGATTTATATTTATAAAAACAATATGCGCATAAACTTGATTGCGGTTCAAACATAATTGTAAGAGAATAATCTTTAAAATGTAGGAAAACAATGATTGAGGGTCTAGCATCTATATAGACATGTCTCCTATCTATTTGAGACATATACAAGTGGTAATTGTTTGAGGATTTTTGTTAATGAAACCAAGTCCTTAGTTTTAATAGGTAGTTTCTATGAAGTAAAAATTGTTATCATTTGAACAGAGAAGCTTTCATGTTTTGTAAATTTTGAGTATATGTTATATATTTATTACTATTGTGGTTCCACAATTTATTTTTGATGTAATGGTGAGATTAGTTATAATCTTTCATTATATCCACCTAGTTTAGGAGTTTCACTCTACTATCTAGCATCACTATTGCTTTATCCAACAACCTCTCACCATACTATGTTGCTAATTTTGGTTAGGATCCACTATAATCCTACCATTTCTTGATACAATCTAGCCAAAATTGTGATTAGGAGTTCCACTCTTTCATTATCCTCGGAATTTATCATCTTTCGTAATAATAATAATAATGAGAATGTGAATCATAGCATCAAACAACAAGAGGATTTTGATAACAATGTGATCTTCCACGTCATCTAGTTACTTATTTTATTATTTTTTATAATTGACTTTAGATATTGATTGACATCATATAAATTTTTTATTATATAATTTAGTAAAATAATATATTAAAAAGTGAACAAAACTATAAAATATAATTAAATGTAAGAAGAGTAAAAAAAATTTGAAAATGTAAATCAGACTGCAAGAGCATGAATGCAATGCTTTTATAATTACCGAGAATCTATTTAAATTCAAGGTATATCAATAATGTTACAATATTATTAATATGATAGAAGCGTCCATAAACGGGTGAAAGCCTCTACGACGCTCTCCTCTTCTCCCGTCACAACCAATCCTTTATCTACTGCCAAGTGTATTTAAGAGGACAGGGAGTCGGTAGCGTAGATTGCATGGAGGAAGGAGCGAGGATGCATCCTGGAGATATTCATATTAATTTTGAAGAAAACCCAGTGGAAGAAGCGAAGAAGCATGCATGTGGCCAGAGTCAGACAAAGTCGTGGTCAGTTACACTAAATCGATTTAGAGGTTCCTAGGGTAAACTATAAGTTTATAGCATGCATTATTGATTAGAGGTTTTTTTGTATACTTTTGATATTGAATTTCCAAAAATTAAGTTATGATTTAATAGTTTAGAAGCAATTAGGGAGACAACACATATTATAAGTGCAACTCAATTTGTAATGATGACGATAATTTGGAAAGTGGATAGTTTTTCTTAAATAAAAATGTAAAAAGATATTATAATGATTTATTATAAAATCAAAGTGTGGATCTTTTTGACGAACAAAAAACACAATAAAAATATAATGATGCAATTATGGTACTATTATAGCACCAAGATTGATTCTAATAGATACAATTCTAATATTAATGAGCGATTATGAGTGATGAGATATTAAGAGTGGCTAAATATTGAGTTCTAGTGTTATGTCCTTTTCTATATGACCGAGGAACATAGTTCCAATAGCTAGGCATAAGAGCTAGTTATAGGACCTAATTGCAAATGAATTGGCTTGGGTGTGGAGAGAAATTTAAATTTTAAATATATGAGTCAAATCTATAATGTGTAATTGATTTGTATCATTTATATGTCCACAAAATCAACATAGAAATTTAAGAATTAATAACCTGAGAGTAATGAAATCTTAGTTAAGATTTAAGTTCAAATTTTTATAATAAAAAAAAAATTATGATTAATGAGAATATCAATTCAATAAAAATTAAATATTAACATCAAATACAATATATACACTCTTCACCCTCATGGAAGGCAGAAGCATCTGGGACTTATTCAAGGTAATTAAGTTTGAAGAGAAGAGTCAAGCCAACGATTGCACTGGAAACCTGGTGGAAGGAGCGAATATCATACATGTGGCTCAAGTAAGCCTCACACAAAGTCCTGGTCAGATAGTGTGTAGAAGTAGCTAGATGCCATGAAATTAGACGGAACTGAAAAGAAATAAAGACAAACGAATGGAGAAGGCTTCTTGTTTGAGGTGGTGAAATTCCTACCAAGTATATATAAGACAGAGAGGGAGTCGGTAGCGTAGATTGTGTGGAAGAGAGGCAAAAGCATCTTGGACTTATTCATATTAATTAAGTTTGAAGAAGGATACATGGGGGCAACGTCACCAATCACGCGGAAGCATCACACAAAGTTGTTTTCAATTACATTAATTCATTACAATGGATAATTAATATTTATGTACCTTGATGTAATTATTCGAGAGGCATCTACAATGACATACAAATATCGGTAAACAAAAAATTGATTTTGAATAAATTTGACATGTAGATCATGTAAATGCATGCATGTTTCAGTTTCTCTATAAGCATTATTTTATTACTCTAAATAAAATAGAATCATTGTCACTTTTCTCTATAAGTATATGAAACTGTTACATCTTTAATGAGAGTTAAGGAGTTCAGCGTTATTCAGCTCCATGCCCTTCTTGACAACTAATAAACATGCAAGACAACTATGTGACCTCTTTATGTATATTTTTTTAGAATATAAGTATACTAGTTTAGTTTTTCTTATCTTCATTAATGGATAAAGTAGTATAAATAGAGTCATCTTAAAAGAAAGTTATTTAAAAAAATAAAACTATAAAACTGTGAGGTAAATTTTATCAAGATAAAAGATTGTTTAAGTGGCTTAAATAAATGTAAATAATAAATATAAATTAATTTAGATAAAATTAATGTGTTATTTAGAAGATAAATGTAGTGGATAAAGTCATATAGTTTGAAAATAAACGATGAAGAATTTATGTTGATATTATGTACAGTTACTTGTGTTATGGTACATAAATTTAATGTGTATGATTTAATTAATTTGATTTAGTAAAAATAGTCTTACACTTTTCAATAGTTCAATCTTAAGCTTCTTGAGTTTGAATCTAGGCCATGCAAATCAAATTTGACACATAATTTGAGATGATGACTTGTAAAAATTATGTAATGAAAAGTTATAACTTAGAAATATTTTTGTACTTAGTTTCTCCATGTCTAAGTATGCGAAGGTGATGTTTACAAACACATTTGACAAGATTCATGGATCACTAAGGTTAATTTATCATCAACTACACAAACTTGAAGACAATATTCTCAAGCACATAGATGGACATCATATATGATTTTGATGCTTTAAACAATCAAATTGTACTCTAATTGTTTTAAACTCCAAATTGAAATATTCCTTATAGTGTACATTGATATGTTCTAGTTTTTCTATTAGTTCTCGAGGTTTTGTTGTCCTTTGTCTCTAGGACTTTGAAATTGATTGTTGTATTGCTAAAAGCCTAAATTTAAACTATATATAGGGTCCCTTGTATGGGTGTTGTACATTTTTAATTTCATGTTGATTGGTTCCCTTGATTCACCTAAAGGTTACAACTTGTTCCCCTTGTTAGTTGTGGTATGCTATAGTCCATTTTACCTCATTAATTATTGTTCACCTATACTGACTTTATGTATCAAGTCATGGTCATATTATGTCCTCAAGCTCCTTCTTGTACCTTTTATATATCATATTATTATTGTTGAACACACTATAGGAATGAGGGGGGTGAATCAATCCAGATCAATTCTTTTAAAATATATATAACAATTAATTTTTTACTGCAATTGCAAACTATGAAAGAAAAAGGAATATTCAGCACACACTAGATTTACATCAATAGGTGTTATTTTTATGAAGAGAGTGAAATTTTTCACTTTTTTATTTTATGTGTTGTCAAAATATATTTTTTCAACTTTTCACACCTTATTTTGTAAAGAAACATTTCTAACCATAAAACCGATTTCGTTCTATCAATTTTAGGTCCAAGTGTTTCTATCAATATTTATTTTCACAAGTATAAAAGTCAATTAAAGAATAGCTAGTTGTTTCGCATTTTGTACATTGAAGTTGATTAGTCTTTAGTGGTTATTTCTCTGAAAGAACTAAAGTTGATCATTTTATTATTTTATGCATTATTAGTTTGTCAACAATAGTTTATTATTTTATTAATTTGGTCCCCTTTATTTAATATTAATTAAATAATTCCTTATGATATTATTTAAAATTTAGGACCACTTAATTAATTAAATTAATTAAATCACTTTATTAGAATTGGGGACATTACAGTCCTCCCGTCCCAAAGATTGATTGCCCTCAAGCAATCTGTACCTATCTACCATCTGACAAGCTCCAGGATCTTGACCATGCGTGGATGCTGGTAGTCGTATCCACTGAAAGCTTGACGCCACACCATGACTGCGAGCACCACGTACAAATCCCCAATCAGCTTGCGTTGCTCCACTCTGATATAAACATTTCCCTACTTAGAGTTGAGGAATAACTCATCAAAATCAAACTTTCTTTCTTTATATAGATACCACTCACAATGAGAGATGAAAATGATGCACGCCCCATGCCCAACCAAAGGGTAAACTTCGTATTCAACCAACTATAGAGATTGCTCCTATAAAGGATCACTGCTAGAGTTCGCATCTCCATGAAGTTGATCAACCACTATTGGCTTGACAAAATTCTTACAAACATCTTCATCCTTGCAGTTGTCATGAAATTTTAAGTGTTCTCCACTTGAAGGGACAATTATTGTCTCTGGCTTGTCCATATCCTCCTATCAGAAATAGATATTCTTGAAATGTCAGAAGATTCTTCCTCTTTTGATATTTGTTATACCACTTGGTGATCTTATTGGCAGCAATTTCATTATCCCTTTCTTCCATTTTTGTAGTTATCCCAAGCATTCCACTGGCTACCAGTATTTTGGCTCTGATACCATTGTAGTGTACCCAACAATAACGTAAGTACCCGAGGGAAATACTTGAGGGCAAAGTACTCAAGGGAAATTATGAGGGAAGTACCTAAGGGAAGCACTCGAGGGAAAAAGTACCTTCAACACGTTCGGCCCTCAATCAACGATACTCCGCACCCTTTGGCTCTGGATGTAAAGTTCCACTCGTACATAAAAGTAGGCACACTTCCAAATACTTTGTATGACAATGTTACTTACACTGATGGATCCAATCGTAGATAATTCCTCCGTCGATAAGATTATTGTAGATACAGGAATGAATTATCAACATAGAGTATAAACCAACAACATTGAATGGCCAAGAACTATATATTTGTAATTATATTTTGAGACAGTAGAGATAGATCTAACAATGATGTACAAAATGAAATATCAGAAATGAGATCTCCAACAACAGACTAGGGTGGTTGCTAACCACTGAAACTGCGATTACAGAATAGGGGGGATCTTGCACCTTCGAAACTACAACAGTGCCAAACTCCAACTGGAATTCACATATACAAAGAAAATATAAAATTCACCATACCATACCTACAACTATGCCAAACTTAGCCTTATAAAGAGCTCTGAGAAGTTTCTCAAAGGGTTACAAGTAGGCTGACAATAGTTTATTATTTTATTAATTTGGGCCCCTTTATTTAAAAATTAAATTAATTAATTAAATAAGTTCTTATGATATTATTTAAAAGTTAGGACCACTTAATTAATTAACTTAATTAAGTCACTTTATTAAAATTGGGGACATTACATTATTTCTATCATAATTAGACTTACATTCTTTTATTGAAATTTGTTCCCACATACATAGAAGTCAAGTCATAGCTAGTTGTTTGATGTTACATAAATCAAAACTGATTAATCTAGAGGGGTTGCTTCTATTAAAAGACTAAAGCTAATACTTTTGTTCTTCTATGTGTTGTGGGTTTAAATCTTTTTCTAACTTTTCACACCAAATTTTGTTAAGAAAAATTTGAAGAAAAAAATATCATTTATTTCTATCATCCTTAATCCCACACACTTCTATCAATTTTTATTTCTATATACATAGATGTCAAGCCATATCTTGTTGTTTGATATTTCTTTGATTAAATGTGGTTAGTCAATAGGTGTTATTTTTATGAAGACACTGAAATTTTTCACTTTTTTGTTTTATGTGTTGTCAAAATATATTTTTTCAACTTTTCATGCCTTATTTTGTAAAGAAAAATTTCCAACCATAAAACTCGTTTCTTTCTATCAATTTTAGGTCCAAGTGTTTCTATCAATATTTATTTTCACAAGTATAGAAGTCAATTAAAGAATAGCTAATTGTTTGACGTTTTGTACATTGAAGTTGATTAGTTTTTAGTGGTTATTTCTCTGAAAGAACTAAAGTTGATCTTTTTATTATTTTATGCATTATTAGTTTGGACTTTTCTAGATTTTTCATGTCTTGTAAAAAAAAATTTAAGCCATTAAACACATTTCTTTCTATCATCCCTTGGACCACATACTTTTGTTGTAGAAGTTAACTCATGACTTGTTGTTTGATGTCTCATACATCAAAATTGATTAGTCTTTAAGGATTTTTCTATGAAAAGATTGAAGGAAATCATTTTATTATTTTGTGCTATTAATATAGGTTTTTCTAAATTTTCACATCATAAATTTTTTTCGAATCCATAAAACCCTTTTCTTTCTCCCAATATTTAGGCCCACATGCTTCTATTGATATTTATGTATTTAGATGTCAAGACATACTTAATTGCTTCATATTGGTATATTCAATTTATTACTCTTTGGGTACTTTTTTATGAATGGACTAGACTAATAATTTAATTTGTTGATCTATAATTTACTATATTTTCACTTCTTATTTTGTTAAAATAAATTAAACAATGAAACCCTTTTTTTTTTTTTTTATCATTATTAGACACACATACTTCTGTTGACATTTATATTATGTGCCTCTTGTTTGTCTCCGTGCTTTAACGACCTATTTTATATTATCTTGCTTAATGTTAGTATTCTATATAGATATTAAGGGAGAAGGCAATGCAGTCATATAAATAGTAGTTGACAAGAAATTTTTTGGATATATTAAATAAATTAAATATATTCTTGGTTCACTTGTTCGCATTCTGCATTTTTTCAAGAGGTAGAATGTAATTTCACATATTGGCAGTCAGTTCCATTGAAAGCTTTGTCCCATCTCATTATTGTTCTTAATGCAAATAGCACTACACCGAGGAAATTGCGTGGAGTATGGAGTAATGATATGGCGCAACAGGCCAAAAGGTACAAAAGGAAAACAATAGAGCTGATGCCATAAATAGTCACGACTCTTAGGGTTGGCAGTCTCGAGCTCATTTATAGTAGTGGATGGAGTTTTGTCTTCTGTCTTCTCTGGAAAGATCTACAGTTTTTCAGTTTTTATGTTCGCCACCTAAAATTAAATTGGATTTGTATTTGTACATAATCAAATTGTGTCCAAATTTTATAAATGAGATTGTATATTTTATAAAAAAATTCGAACAATTGATGATAAGTTTTGTATTTTGTCATTTCTTATAAGTTAGGTGGTGCTGCTTGTTAGAAATATGGTGGTTGTTGCACCAAAAGATATATCTATTAATGCCCAATATAATCACAAGATCTAATGAATCTATAGGAGATAGTTAAGCCAAATTGAAAATTTGAGTACTATGTTGCACAACACAAGGAGACAAAGGGCACACACTTTGCAACAATCCTCCCAACATAGGTGAGGGATTTGAACTCGTGACCTAGGGTCTAATACCACTTGTTAGAAACATGGTTGCTATTGCATGAAAAGATCGACCTATTAATGTGTGATATGACCACGAGATTTAATGAATCCATGAGAGGTGGTTAAGCCATGCTGTAAAATTGAGCACTATATTACACAACACAAGGAGACCAAGGCACACACCTTGCAAATGGTTGCTCTCAAGTCACTTCTTAAAGGTGGAGCTTTCAAATGTAATTCCATCTTTGTAATAATGAAGTTTTTCATGATGGTCTCATTAAGTGGGCAAAAAAAGTAGTGTGGTGCTAACTAAAATGTTATTGTATTGGAATTCATAGAAATAATGCTAAAGTGACATAAGATGGCTTGAATTTAATCGAACTTGTAGGCCTTCACCTCCTTTATTTTATTGAGAGACCCTTAATCGAACTTGTAGGCCTTCACCTCCTTTTTTTTATTGAGAGACCCTATCTTCTAGACAATGTATTCCCCCACTAGTGACTCTATCCCCACCTTTTCCTTGAACTCCACATTGCACATGGTTTAGGCTTAAATTTAGTTGAACTTTTAGGCCTTCACCTCCTTCTTGTTCTTGAGAGCCACTATCTTCTAGAGAAACTTATCCCCCACTAGTGACTCTATCCCCACATTTTTCTTGAATTCCACATTGCACATGATCTCACAAAACACCAATATCTTCTCCTAGATATCTAGTGACACATTTGATAGGGTGATTGTTAAGAATTTGAGGGCACACTCATCGCCTTCTCTAATTTCTTTCATCTCATTGGGAAATAGCTTCAATTTCTAAAAGATTAATCATGAATAGAATTTTTATTCTAGGATTTAAATATTTTGAATTAATTTTCATTGGCATAGCTAGATTGGAACATGTAATTACATCATATATTCTCCATATTTTTTACTTAGATATATAAGAAGTGCCATATGCTACCTTATCTTCTATTTGGGGATTGGAGTGTTCAAACCTAATACTTCCTCTTTTCTCAAGCAAGTGGATTAGGTGGACTTAATAAACATTAAAAAGATTAGAGAATGCCAATTGTGGTGTAAGGTCCTTTGCAACATTTATTCCTTTGTAATGGTGAGAAAATTATGGTTAGAGTTAAATTAAGATAATAAAACCACTAACCTAATTTACCAATTACATTAATGAGGAGAGGAATCTAATACATCAAGCCTTGAAAGACCAAGATTCTAATTAGATTCTCGGTTCCTTAATTAAGGGTTTTTCCTCCTTTAATTGAATTGAAATGAATTGTTGAATATTAGGGCAAGATAGTGAATTATTGAAGCAATTTGATAGAAATAGTGAGCTATAGATGTTGTACAAAGCCACCAACTTGGAATTTAGTAGAAAAAGATGTTTCAGATATGTTCCTAGAAGATTGGCCTAATTTTTTGGGACCAGGTAGGATCAATTCACCATGGTCCCTCATTGAAAGATGGACCTATTTGTCTCTATGAATCCTATCGATCTTCCAGAACACAGCTCTGTACTTGTTCCATTTATGTTTTATTTGTCTCCACAAAGGAATTAGGGTTTCATGAAGGTTGAATTCATAAAAAATAGGACATGAATGTCATCTCCAATGCTTGAATCTTGTCTTCACTTTTTCTCTAATGCTAGATAGAAGACCGATTATTCGCTCACTCGAATTTACTAGATTTTAATTGAGATCTTGAATTTGGTTACGTTATTAATTAGGATAAAAATGAGAGGGATATCTCTCCTTTTATACTTGTTGGTTGAAAAACAAATTGAATTTCAAACACAACCTGGCCTGGAATCTATGTCCTTGCCCAAATTAGGTGACTGTTATAAGGCCCAAAAATGGGCCCCTTTTGAGAGGACCATGGTGCTAGGAACCATGGTTCTGGAAATCAAAGCTTTGAGATCAAGTGGAGACATTGTAGATAGTAAAACATTAAGTTTGATAGTTAGTGTGATCAGAATCAATGCTTTAGTTAGGCCTTGGAAGCTGGAATGCCTAAAGTGAGGACAAATTGTAGGCGAGTACAATTTAGGATGCTACATTTATCCCCCACTTTAGCAGGAGTATGGTACTAAACATACTCATGATAAAGTACAAATATTTCCATTGAAAACTTTAATCAAGATATCAAAGAGACCCCTAGGGACTTTAGGATCTTAGTACTCTGATATAGGGACAAAAGGGACATAATAAAAAAGAATGGAGAGAGATAGAGAGAGAGAGAGAGAGAGAGAGAGAGAGAGAGAGAGAGAGAGAGAGAGAGAGAGAGAGAGAGAGAGAGAGAGAGAGAGAGAAAATGACTACTAGCCTAGTAAGATTTACTTACAATGAGTCATGAAAATGAAAAACACCAAAGTAGCTTCAATTTCTAAAAGATGAATCATGAATAGAATTTTTATTCTAAGATTTAAATATTTTGAATTAATTTTCATTGGCATAGCTAGATTGGAACATGTAATTACATCATATATTCTCCATATTTTTTACTTAGATATATAAGAAGCGCCATATGCTACCTTATCTTCTATTTGGGGATTGGAGTGTTCAAACCTAATACTTCCTCTTTTCTCAAGCAAGTGGATTAGGTGGACTTAATAAACATTAAAAAGATTAGAGAATGCCAGTTGTGGTGTAAGGTCCTTTGCAACATTTATTCCTTTGTAATGGTGAGAAAATTATGGTTAGAGTTAAATTAAGATAATAAAACCACTAACCTAATTTACCAATTACATTAATGAGGAGAGGAATCTAATACATCAAGCCTTGAAAGACCAAGATTCTAATCAGATTCTCGGTTCCTTAATTAAGGGTTTTTCCTCCTTTAATTGAATTGAAATGAATTGTTGAATATTAGGGCAAGATAGTGAATTATTGAAGCAATTTGATAGAAATAGTGAGCTATAGATGTTGTACAAAGCCACCAACTTGGAATTTAGTAGAAAAAGATGTTTCAGATATGTTCCTAGAAGATTGGCCTAATTTTTTGGGACCAGGTAGGATCAATTCACCATGGTCCCTCATTGAAAGATGGACCTATTTGTCTCTATGAATCCTATCGATCTTCCAGAACATAGCTCTGTACTTGTTCCATTTATGTTTTATTTGTCTCCACAAAGGAATTAGGGTTTCATGTAGGTTGAATTCATAAAAAATGGGACATGAATGTCATCTCCAATGCTTGAATCTTGTCTTCACTTTTTCTCTAATGCTAGATAGAAGACCGATTATTCGCTCACTCGAATTTACTAGATTTTAATTGAGATCTTGAATTTGGTTACGTTATTAATTAGGATAAAAATGAGAGGGATATCTCTCCTTTTATACTTGTTGGTTGAAAAACAAATTGAATTTCAAACACAACCTGGCCTGGAATCTATGTCCTTGCCCAAATTAGGTGACTGTTATAAGGCCCAAAAATGAGCCCCTTTTGAGAGGACCATGGTGCTAGGAACCATGGTCTTGGAAATCAGAGCTTTGAGATCAAGTGGAGACATTGTAGATAGTAAAACATTAAGTTTGATAGTTAGTGTGATCAGAATCAATGCTTTAGTTAGGCCTTGGAAGCTGGAATGCCTAAAGTGAGGACAAATTGTAGGCGAGTACAATTTAGGATGCTACATTTATCCCCCACTTTAGCAGGAGTATGGTACTAAACATACTCATGATAAAGTACAAATATTTCCATTGAAAACTTTAATCAAGATATCAAAGAGACCCCTAGGGACTTTAGGATCTTAGTACTCTGATATAGGGACAAAAGGGACATAATAAAAAAGAATGGAGAGAGATAGAGAGAGAGAGAGAGAGAGAGAGAGAGAGAGAGAGAGAGAGAGAGAGAGAGAGAGAGAGAGAGAGAGAGAGAAAATGACTACTAGCCTAGTAAGATTTACTTACAATGAGTCATGAAAATGAAAAACACCAAAGTAGCTTCAATTTCTAAAAGATGAATCATGAATAGAATTTTTATTCTAAGATTTAAATATTTTGAATTAATTTTCATTGGCATAGCTAGATTGGAACATGTAATTACATCATATATTCTCCATATTTTTTACTTAGATATATAAGAAGCGCCATATGCTACCTTATCTTCTATTTGGGGATTGGAGTGTTCAAACCTAATACTTCCTCTTTTCTCAAGCAAGTGGATTAGGTGGACTTAATAAACATTAAAAAGATTAGAGAATGCCAGTTGTGGTGTAAGGTCCTTTGCAACATTTATTCCTTTGTAATGGTGAGAAAATTATGGTTAGAGTTAAATTAAGATAATAAAACCACTAACCTAATTTACCAATTACATTAATGAGGAGAGGAATCTAATACATCAAGCCTTGAAAGACCAAGATTCTAATCAGATTCTCGGTTCCTTAATTAAGGGTTTTTCCTCCTTTAATTGAATTGAAATGAATTGTTGAATATTAGGGCAAGATAGTGAATTATTGAAGCAATTTGATAGAAATAGTGAGCTATAGATGTTGTACAAAGCCACCAACTTGGAATTTAGTAGAAAAAGATGTTTCAGATATGTTCCTAGAAGATTGGCCTAATTTTTTGGGACCAGGTAGGATCAATTCACCATGGTCCCTCATTGAAAGATGGACCTATTTGTCTCTATGAATCCTATCGATCTTCCAGAACATAGCTCTGTACTTGTTCCATTTATGTTTTATTTGTCTCCACAAAGGAATTAGGGTTTCATGTAGGTTGAATTCATAAAAAATGGGACATGAATGTCATCTCCAATGCTTGAATCTTGTCTTCACTTTTTCTCTAATGCTAGATAGAAGACCGATTATTCGCTCACTCGAATTTACTAGATTTTAATTGAGATCTTGAATTTGGTTACGTTATTAATTAGGATAAAAATGAGAGGGATATCTCTCCTTTTATACTTGTTGGTTGAAAAACAAATTGAATTTCAAACACAACCTGGCCTGGAATCTATGTCCTTGCCCAAATTAGGTGACTGTTATAAGGCCCAAAAATGAGCCCCTTTTGAGAGGACCATGGTGCTAGGAACCATGGTCTTGGAAATCAGAGCTTTGAGATCAAGTGGAGACATTGTAGATAGTAAAACATTAAGTTTGATAGTTAGTGTGATCAGAATCAATGCTTTAGTTAGGCCTTGGAAGCTGGAATGCCTAAAGTGAGGACAAATTGTAGGCGAGTACAATTTAGGATGCTACATTTATCCCCCACTTTAGCAGGAGTATGGTACTAAACATACTCATGATAAAGTACAAATATTTCCATTGAAAACTTTAATCAAGATATCAAAGAGACCCCTAGGGACTTTAGGATCTTAGTACTCTGATATAGGGACAAAAGGGACATAATAAAAAAGAATGGAGAGAGAGAGAGAGAGAGAGAGAGAGAGAGAGAGAGAGAGAGAGAGAGAGAGAGAGAGAGAGAGAGAATGACTACTAGCTTAGTAAGATTTACTTACAATGAGTCATGAAAATGAAAAACACCAAAGTAGCTTCAATTTCTAAAAGATGAATCATGAATAGAATTTTTATTCTAAGATTTAAATATTTTGAATTAATTTTCATTGGCATAGCTAGATTGGAACATGTAATTACATCAGATATTCTCCATATTTTTTACTTAGATCTATAAGAAGCACCATATGCTACCTTATCTTCTATGTGGAGATTGGAGTGTTCAAACCTAATACTTCCTATTTTCTCAAGCAAGTCGATTAAGTGGAGTTAATAAATATTAAAAAGATTAGAGAATGGCAATTGTGGTGTAAGGTCCTTTGCGACATTTATTCCTTTCCACTTAACTAGGTACTCTTCATATTGCCTATTTCTTATTGTAATGGTGAGAAAATTAGGGTTAGAGTTAAATTAAGATAACAAAACCACTAACCTAATTTACCAATTACATTAATGAGGAGAGGAATCTAATAGATCAAGCCTTGAAAGAACAAGATTCTAATTAGATTCTCGGTTCCTTAATTAAGGTTTTTTTCTCCTTTAATTGAATTGAATTGAATTGTTGAATATTAGGGCAAGATAATGAATTATTGAAGCAATTTGATGGAAATAGTGAGCTATAGATGTTGTACAGAGCCACCAACTTGGACTTTAGCAGAAAAAGATGTTTAGATATGTTCCTAGAGGATCGGCCTAATTTTTTGGGACCGGGTAGTATCAATTCACCATGCTCCCTCATTCAAAGGTGAACCTATTTGTCTCTGTGAATCCTATCGATCTTCTCGAACATGGCTATGTACTTGTTCCATTTATCTTTTATTTGTCTCCACAAAGGAATTAGGGTTTCATGTAGGTTGAATTCCTAAAACATAGAACATGAATGTCATCTCCAATGCTTAAATCTTGTCTTCACTTTTTCTCTAATGCTTGATAGAAGACTAATTGTTTGCTCACTCGAATTTACTAGAGTTTAGTTGAGATCTTGAATTTGGTTATGTTATTAATTAGGATAAAAATGAGAGGGATATCTCTCCTTTTATACTTGTTGGTTGAAAAATAAATCAAATTTCCAACACAACCTGGTATGGAATCTAGGTCCTTGCCCAAATTAGGTGACTGTTGTAAGGCCCAAAAATGGGCCCCTTTTGAAAGGACCATGGTGCTAGGCACCATGGTCTTGGAAATCAGGGCTTTGAGATCAAGTGGAGATATTGTAGATAGTAAAAAATTATGTTTGATAGTTGGTGTGATCAGAATCAATGCTTTAGTTAGGCCTTGGAAGCTGGAATGCCTAAAGTGAGGACAAATTGTAGGTGACTACAATTTAAATTGCTACATTTATCCCCCACTTTAGTAGGAGTATGATACTAAACATACTCACAATAAAGTACAAATATTTGCATTGAAAACTTTAATCAAGATATCAAAGAGACCCCTAGCAACTTTAGGATCTTACTACTCTGATATAAGGACAAAAGGGACATCATAAAAAAGAATGGAGAGAGAGAGAGAGAGAGAGAGAGAGAGAGAGAGAGAGAGAGAGAGAGAGAGAGAGAGAGAGAGAGAGAGAGAGAGAATGACTACTAGCCTAGTAAGATTTACTTACAATGAGTCATGAAAATAAAAAATACCAAAGTATAAAGAAAAAGACTTGGTTTACAAAGTAATTTGAGTATCGAAACATGTTAGAGTGTGTGCATAAAATGTAACACTGAGTAGAGTGTATGTCACCACATTAAAATGATTGCATATGCCTTATTGGGAACAATTTAATTAAGGTAGCATGCATCCAAAATAAAAGTAGTTTACCACAATGAGATGCCCTCAAGAGAGGAAAAAACAAAGGATAATGTTCACAAAACATAAATGCACATAAGACATCCACCAACTCTAAGGTCAATATGCTCTTATTATGATAAATAATGTATAACAAAGATATTTTTGTTGAATTGATCTCATCCCCCAAAGGTAGTGGAACTAAAAGTACTATGGAAGAAAAAAATATGTGTCTTTTGAGTCAACATGGAAGAGACCAAAAGAGATCTCAATTCTTTGCATTGTCCCCAAGTAGAAAACACAAGGGATAATATATAGAACAACTGAGGTACATATAGAGGAATATCAAAACAGATTCAACCTCCTCTTTATTACCTTGTACCAACAGATTAACAAGGGTCATCTAAAGAGAACCTAACAAAAACACATCACAAGGGAAACACATTGCAAAAAAGAAAACACAAAAAAAAGGATCTACAACACAACTGAAGCTAGTCAATGGTGCAGGAGCACCTAGGACTTAGGCTCATAGTCCTTCTACAATTTTGGCTTGTATTGACCTTAGCCAAGTCAGGTTTCTAATAAGGACTCCAGGAGGGTCCAAGGTGTGTGTGTAATGTTTGATTTGAGTCAAGTGTAGGCCTAGTTGTGTTAGTTTCCTTTCTAGGTTTTCACTTTGTGAGTAGGTGGTAGTTTAAGTAGGTAAATGGCCTTCTTGATGGTCAAAAGAGGCATAAATTGGTGTGAGAATTAGAGAGGTTTAGAATAGTCTTAGGAATATTTGGAAAGACATGAGTAATGACTTGTAATAGGTTGCTAAAGTTGAAAAGATACAATGTGGAAAGTTGTAAAAGTTGTCATGACAACTTTGGTCCTAAAAGAGCTTAGCGGTGGAGTTAGGGTTAGCACATTGACCTAGGATGCCTCCACATGTTGAAAAGACTATTTAAACCTCCTCTTGCATGGTTACCAAGGTTGAATTTTATTTTTATTTTGTATGAATGACAATCTAAAACCACTCATTTTCGGACTGTTATCATTGTTTTTGTCTTATTTTGCATAAAATGTGAATACAAATGGATTGACTCCATTGATCCAGTTTTGGATTGTATTTATATGGTGTGTTCTAGTACTATTTGGTTTATTTCATGCTTGGTAGATAGTGTGTGTTATTACTTTCATTGTTTTGTTTCCAATCAGCCAGTTTTGGCTTGTAAATAGCAAATTCATGTAAAATGGTTGCTCCATAAAATCCCTTCGTGCTACCATCACGACCTATTGGGAAATGGAAGGAAAACCTATTTATAGTTTAAATATGCAGGGAGGAGTTCTGGAAGTGGAGCTCATCATGGTTACCACCTTATTCTAGGCAAGTCTAGGAGCAACCCAACTAGAGAAAATAGGGAGAAAATTGAAAGCATATTGCAAGGGTGAATACCAAACCTTAACCAAGTCATTTGGAATGATTAATGAGGTCTATACAGAGTTTCAACTACAAGGAGAAACCTTGAAAATTAATTTAGATGCCCATTTCACAAATTTGATCAGTCACTACCGGTTAAAGGCCTAGAAACCCTAGCAAACCCTCATTTTTGGGTTAAGGCACTGTACGGCGATTTGGAAGACTAAAACCAACAAAATATCTTAGGGCTGGGTGAGTGATTGAATAAAAATAAACCTTGTTGCAGGGTATTTTGGACCGATTCCCTCAAAACCCTTGAAAACCAGATTTAGGAGGCCTAATTGGGGCTCATCCTTGTAGCCCTATTTCTAGGCAAAATTATGAATTTGGTAAGGAAGATAGGGATTGCAAAGCCTCAAATGGAAAAATTTGAATTCATTCCATGGTAAATGCCACCTCCACACCTCTGCAATGACACACAATAGTATGGGGGTGAAAAGTGAGAAATTGACAAGTTGTTGTCAAGATAGCAAGATTGAGCATATAGGAAGCACATTGAAATGGTAGGGTTCTTAGTCAAACACTTATTGCAAAAACATTGAGATTGGTAAGGAGAAAGTTCTAGCAGGGATTGGGAAGGACTTGGAGGTCTTGGAGCATAGAAAGACCTGGTGAGGTTGGTGGAATTGAGCAACACCAACTAGGTGAAGTGTGAGCAAGCTAGGTTAACCCTATAAAATTGGTATCAGAGCTTATAAGATTTGGGATAGGTAAAGTTGATGTCCTTAGAATTGGAAGAGTTAGTTGGAGACAATATGATGACCAATGTAGAGTTGGCAAGGAAAGTGGATAATCAGGAGGAAGAGAATAGGCTCCTGAAGGAACAATTGGCAAGATTGGAAGGTAAGATTAGTGAAATTGAAACCAAGGCAGATGAAGTATTGGTAAAGGTTGAAGGAGTAGAAGGGAAGGGTACAAAGGTGTCAAAAGAAGACAAAGTGTTGGAACCTGATCTTGTTATGGAATGAGAACCTTTCCTAAGGGCATTGAAAGCCTTGAGTGGTAAATCACTAGATGGATTGCCCTTGTTTACTGGTAAGATGGAAGTAGAAGTGGTTCTAGAATGGATAGAGGGAATGGAGAACCATTTTGAATGTGAAGGTATAACTAAAGCTCAAAGAGTCAAAGTGGCCAAGTCTAGGATGAGGGGAGCCGCTCTCACATGGTGGAATTTTGTGTGGGATGAGAGGAAGAAAGAGGGTAAACCCCCCATCTCCTCTTGGAAATGGATGTTAGTCAAAATTAAGGAAGCTTATCTCCTAGATGATTATGAAGTAGATCCATAGGAAAATACAAAACCTAAGACAAAAATGCCTTGATGCAAGTGCTTATACGGAGGAGTTTCAAAAACTTAGCCTTAGATCTCAAGTTGTGGAAGAAGAAATCCTTAAGGTAGCTAGGTACCTAAATGGACTAAGATGGAACATCCAAGAAGAAATTAGTCTAATGAGTCCGAAGACAGTACACCAATTTTTTCAACTTGGCCTTAATGTGGAAGAAAAACTGAAAAGAAAAAATGATTCAAGTAGTAATAGGGGCGGAGGTAGAGGAAAAGAAAATAGAGGCCATAGGGGAGGCTTTGGAGGAATAAATTCAGAGCAAAGAACACAAGGTGAGTCCAAACTCACTAAGCAACAAGAAGTTGGTTCCAATAAAGGAGGATCTAGTAGAGGAAGGGGGTCAAATAGTGGTTTTAGAGGAAGGTCTAGTGGACAAGGTAGAGTTTCTCATATTTTGCCTCAATGAAGTGTTACCATTGCAATTAGCTTGGTCATCTAGCATATAGGTGTCTAGAGAAGGGATCATCATCATAAAGTAGTGAAAGGAGAGTGAACTTTCTTCAAGAAGAGACTTCAAGCAGCAAGACTTCAGAGGTTGCCTTAGAATCAGAGGTAGGTGACAATCTGACGATAAGAAGAACTTTGATAAAAGAACTTGTCAAAGAAGAGCCTAGCCAAAGGAGATCATTATTTAGGATCAAATGCAAGATTATGGACAAATTTTGCAAAGTGATCATTGATTCAAGGTCAAAAGACAACATTGTTTCAGAAGAGGCAGTGAGTAAGATAAAATTACAATGGATGCCTCACAACAACCCATATATAGGGTCACTTGGTTGAACAAAGGCCAACATGTCCTAGGCAATGAGCAAGCATGGGTGGATTTCACCATTGGGAGGTATAATGTGATGTCCTTCCCATGGATGCATGCCATATTCTATTAGGAAGACCATGGAAATTTGATAGACAAGCTATTCACGATGGAGCCAAGAATGCATATTAATTCAAGAAAGGTGGAGTCACATTCAAGATCCATTCTATCCTTAAGGAAGGTCAAAAGAGAGCAGCATGTCCTAATGTCCTTTTAGTGAGTGAAAAATAGTTCTTGAAGACACTTGAGGAAGGTGAAGGTATAGGGTATGCATTAGTGATGAAGCCTAAAGAGGAAGACAAGAAAGAGCAGCCAGATTTGCCAGTAGAGGTTCAATACCTATTGAAACAATTCAAAGGAATAGTGAGTGATGGACAACCAACCACCTTACCTCCTAAAAGATCCATAAACCATCAAATAGACTTTATACCCAGATCATCCTTACCTAACAAGGTGGCTTACAAGATGACTCCCAAACAAAATGTTGAGATTGCTAAACAAATCCAAGAGCTTTTAGACCAAGGCCTAATTAGGAAGAGCATTATCCCTTGTGTTGTACCTACCATCTTGGCCCCAAAGAAAGGTGGTACTTGGAGATTGTGCACTGACTTTAGGGCCATAAATAGGATCACCATTAGATATAGGTTTCCAATTCCTAGAATAGAAGACCTAATGGATCGTTTAGGGGAAGCCAAATACTTAACCAAGATTGGCCTTAAAAGTGGATACCACCAAATTAGGATTAAGGAGGGTGATGAATGGAAAACAACATTCAAGACAATAGAGGGTCTTTATGAATGGCTTGTAATGTCATTTGGCTTATCCAATGCTCCAAGCACCTTCATGAGATTCATGAATGAGGTGATGAAGGACTTCATAGGTAAATTTGTGGTGGTATATCTAGATGATATTCTCATTTTCAGTAAGGATAGGGTAGAACATGTTAATCATTTGCAAATTGTGCTACAAAGATTGTATGAAGAGAAGCTAACCATGAACTTGGACAAGTGTGAATTTGTTAAGTAGGAGTTGGTTTACCTTGGGTTTGTGTTGTCACATGGGAATCTCAAGATGGATCCTAGAAAGGTTGAAGCTATAGTAAATTGGCCTAACCCTAGTCAGCAACAGAGGTGAGAAGCTTCCATGGACTAGCTCAGTATTACAGGAAGTTCATTAGGCAATTTAGTGCTATATGCACACCAATGTTGGACACTATTAGAGGTGGAATGAAGGCAAATTTTCAGTGGAATGAACAAGAAAATAGAGGTTTTGAAACCTTGAAATAAAAGATAGCTACTCAATCAGTGTTAGTGTTGCCTAGTTTTGAGAAACTCTTCATAGTGGAATGTGATGCAAGCAATGTTGCAGTAGGTGCTGTCCTAAGTCAAGAAGAAAGACCAGTAGCTTTCCATAATGAGAAGCTAAGTGATGCAAAGAGGAAATACTCTTCATATGACTTGGAGTTATATGCTTTAGTGCAAGCTTTGAGGAAGTGGAGATACTATCTCCTTCCTAAGGAATTTGTAGTCTACACAGGCAATCAAGCTTTAAGCTTTCTAAACTCACAAGACAAACGCAATCACAAACACATGAACTAGGTAGATTATATGCAAGCCTACACATTCACAATCAAGCACAAAAAAGGTCAATTAAATTGGGTTGCTGATGCATTGAGTAGAAGACTCTTGACAATCTAAGAAATTCAGTTAAGAATCATAGGTGTTGACAGTTTTAGAGACCTATACCCGGATGATGAAGACTTCTCAAATGCCTACAAGGTATGCAAAGAGTATCAAAATCATTTTCATTTTGAGTATTCTGATTTTACCTTGCAAGAAGAGTTATTGTTTAGAGGAGGGCAACATTGTGTGCCTAGAGGGTCAATAAGAGAAAACCTTGTACAACAAAAACATAATGGCAGTCTTAGTGGTCATTTTAGAGTCAACAAGACTCAAGAGTTAGTTCAAAGGTATTACTATTGGCCTAGGATGAATCAAGATGTGAGAAAGTATGTGGAAACTTGTATTGTTTATCAAAAGGACAAGGGCACTTCTTCAAATGTCGGTTTATACCAACCTCTTCCCATACCAAATAGACCTTGGGAGTGCATTAGTATGAATTTTTTAGTAGGTTTACAAAGGACAAAGTAGGGATTCGACAACATTTATGTCATAGTGGACAGGTTTAGTAAAATGGCCCACTTTGTACCTTGCAAGACTACTCATGATGCATGTCATATAGCTCATTTATTCTTCAAGGAAGTGATAAGGATACATGGTTTACCCATGAGCATTGTTTCAGATAGGGACTCAAAGTTCATGAGTCATTTTTGGAAGACACTTTGGCAAAAGCTTGGCACCAACCTATCTTTTGGATCAGCCTACCATCCACAAATAGATGGGTAGACCGAAGTGGTTAATAGGAGCTTGGGAAACTTATTAAGGTTCCTTACCAAGGAGTATGGTCAGACATGGGATCAAGTGTTATCACAAGCCAAATATGCTTACAATGGCACAATAAATAGAACCACAAGAAAGAGTCCTTTTGAGGTGGTCTATGGTCTTCACCCAAGGGGTATATTGGAGTTGAGGGATTTAGGAAATGCAGCTACAAGGAGTGGATATGCTAAATATTTTGCTCAGTCAATGAAGGAGGTACATGAATCAGTCAAGCAAGCATTGATGGAAAACACAAGTAAGATCAAGCAAAAGGTTGATGAGAGAAGGAAGAACCTACAATTCCAAGTAGGCGATCTTGTCATGGTGCACCTTAAAAAAGCAAAGCTATAGCAAGGAGTACCTAATAATTTCCAGATGAGAAGGTTGGGTCCATGTGCCATCCTAGCCAAGTATGGAGAAAATGCATACAAGGTGGACCTACCAAGTGAAATAGGATTGTCACCGGTTTTTAACATAGCAGACTTAGTTGCTTACAAAGGGCCAATTCCAAGTTCAGATTGCAGTCACTCAGAGGTATCAAATTATGTAAATAACCTTCAAGTACCAGCAAAACCAAGTCCAAAGGATGAAAAGGTATTGAGTTCAAGGATCGCTAAGAAGACAAGACACCAAATTTATTGGGAGCACCTAATAAAGTGGCAAGGTATGGATGATGCCGAGGCTACATGTGTGCTTGAGATAGAGTTTAAGAAGTTAGGAATTGATCAAAATATGATCCCCAAATAGGTGACTTAACTTTCTTTTGTTTGGGAGAATGGTACAGGAGCACCTAGGACTTAGGCTCATAGTCCTTCTACAATTTTGGCTTGTACTAACCTTAACCAAGTTAGGTTTCTAATAAGGACTCCAAGAGGGTCCAAGGTGTATGTTTAATGTTTGATTTGATTCAAGTGTAGGCCTAGTTGTGTTAGTTTCCTTTCTAGGTTTGCACTTTGTGAGTAGGTGGTAGTTTGAGTGGGTAAATGGCCTTCTTGATGGTCAAAAGAGGCATAAATTGGTGTGAGAATTAGAGAAGTTTAGAATAGTCTTAGGAATATTGGGAAAGATATGAGTAATGACTTGTAATAGGTTTCTTAAGTTGAAAAGATACAATGTGGAAAGTTGTAAAAGTTGTCATGACAACTTTGATCCTAAAAGAGCTTAGCGGTGGAGTTAGGGTTAGCACATTGACCTAGGATTCCTCCACACGTGGGGAAGACTATTTAAACCTCATCTTGCATGGTTACCAAGGTTGAAAAAAAGTTTGATTTTGTATGAATGACAATCTGAAACCACTTATTTTGGGACTGTTATCACTGTTTTTGTCTTATTTTGCATAAAATGTGAATACAAATGGATTGAATCCATTGATCCAGTTTTAGATTGTATTTCTTTGGTGTGTTCCAGTACTATTTGGTTCATTTCATGCTTGGTAGATAGTGTGTGTTAGTACTTTCATTGTTTTGTTTCCAATCAGCCAGTTTTGGCTTATAAATAGAAAATTCATGTAAAATGGTTGCCCCATAAAATCCCTCTGTGCTACCATCACACCCTATTGGGAAATGGAAGGAAACCCTATGTACAGTGTAAATATGCAGGGAGAAGTTCTAGAAGTGGAGTTCATCATGGTTACCACCTTGTTCTAGGCGAGTCCAGGAGCAACCCGGCTAGAGAAAACAGGGAGAAAATTGAATGCATACTGCAGGGGTGAATATCAAAACTTAACCAAGTCATTTGGAATGATTCATGAGGTCCATACAGAGTTGCAACTGCAAGGAGAAACCTTGAAAAGTCATTTAGATGCCCATTTCACAAAGTTGATCAGTCATTGTCGATTAAAGGCCTAGAAACCCTGGCAAAGCCTCATTTTTGGGTTAGGGCATTGTACGACGAGTTGGAAGACTAAAACCAAGATTGATCATATGGGAAGCACATTGAAATGGTCGGGTTCTTAGTCAAACACTTGTTGCAAACACCTTGAGATTGGTAAGGAGCAAGTCCTAGTAGGGATTGGGATGGACTTGGAGGTCTTGGAGCATAGCAAGACCTGGTGAGGTTGGTGGAATTGAGCAACACCAATTAGGTGAAGTGTGAGCAAGCTAGGTTAACCCTATCAGTCAAGAAAATCATCTACCTCCCAATCTTGTTGAACATCATTTAAGAAGGTGGAAAAGATGCAAGAGGAGCTACTTCAAGCACAATAGATAGAGCTACCACAAGTTCCAAACAAGGACCATGCTCTAATGATGAGTCACTTTGTTTGTCACTAGAAGGTAGGGTTAATGCTTTTGAAAAATGTGAAGATAGATCATTATTAACATCATCGAGCTCATACATATAATTAGAATCAATATTGTTCTCATGAACAATATCATCATCTAGATTAATAAAAATAGAATAGTTAACATGAAAAAAGAATGAACCATCATTTTTATTAAGCATTTTTGATCTCCCTAGGGTTAGGTGAACAATGGACAAATGAGATCAAATCAACATTTGGTATCTTCATGGAGGAAATGGTTTGGGAAGGATGTTCACGAGCCTTAGCATGGCATCTTCATCAACATTATCTCTCACAATGATTCCTTTTAGCTTTAGCTGAGGGTTGTGAAAGTTGAGGATCAATGGGCATAAGCTTTTTTTACTCTTTAAGAGAAGGAGAATTCACATTAGGTTGAGACATAGAAGAAACCAAGCACTTTCCTTTGTAAGACGTAGAGTGCAAGACTGTGGCATAGAATAGAAGGTGTAGGAAGGATACCAAGTCCATCATGAGGAGGAGGAATAGGTCTAGGGTCTCTAGGTTTACTCAAATATATGATCATCTCATTTTCGCTTATGATAAGATAGAAAAATGGCATCATTTTGAGGCTTAATAGGCTCAAGTTGTTTAGGCCAAAAGTAATCAAGGGTTAAATTTTCAAACTTTTCCATGGGTTGATACATTCTATGATTATTTGTAATGATAGTGTATCATTATGAGAGAATTTCAAACATTTAGGAATGGTAGAAGGAATCGCTTTCATGGAAGAGCGCCAAGGATGTAAAAAATTCAGATGAAATTGATCTAATGTATGAATGATAGAAAATGTCACATCTAAGCACTTAGTACAAACCTTACTAGTGAGAGTAATAGGACAAGAGAAACTATCATACACCTTGACCATCACATCAAATTTATTAAATGTTACTTGACATAATTGTAAAATGGAAAGATATTCTTCAGTGATCACATTCACCATACACACTAGATCAATGAGCACTCCCTGTGAGAGTTTGTCTTTGATCTTCATAGTGATATATAATGGGCCATCAGGTGCAACAATAGTCTCACTAGGATGAAAGGTAATGCATAGGTCCTTAGGAGTTATAGGTTTGTCAACAATATTCACAACATTATTAGATTCAACTCCTAAGTCATCGAGAGAGAAGGTAAGAGACTCAAAATCAATAACATTAGTAGAGTGTGAAGGAAAACGATTGGTGAAGAATTTGAGATTTTGATTAGGAGCCCCATATTTGTTTCCTTTTTCATTCACACCAGCTACAAATATGGTATTATTATCAATTAAGTCTTGAATCTTGCTCCTTAAAGTATAACACTTCTTAGTATCATGATTGGCTTGGTAGTGGCATTGGCAAAAGGCTTTGGCATCATAATAGGATGGAAAAGGTTTGGAGGTGTCAATTTGTCTTGATGGGAGGAAATTTAAATACATTAATATTTATATTAGCAAAGAATTGGTGAATATTTGGATATTTTGATTAGGAGGAGATATAGATTTGTTTCCTTTGTCATTCACATGAGCTATGGATATGGTATTATTATCACCAAAGTCTTAATCTTCCTCCTTCAGGTATAACACTTGTTATTATCATGATTGGGTTGATGGTGGTATTGGAAAAACGCTTTGGGATCATAATAGAATGGAAAAGGTTTGGAAGTATCAATTGGCTTGATGGGAGGAATTATCAACCTTGAGATTATACTATGAAAAGATTCAAAAAGAGTCCTTATTTTCTAAAGTATTTGGATAAAAGCGCCACACTTGATGTCATGACTACCACTTGAGCATTTTTGTTATTTCTTATCTTGACATATACTTTGTTTGGTTTAAAATTCATAAAATATTGTTCAGCACTCTCATTATTATCAACTAGAGCCATTGAAGAAGACAATTCAAATTGACTCACTTTAAGCTAATAATTATGAACCACTACACACAATTGTGTAAAGGACGTAAACTGATAAAATAGAACTTTATCCCTAATGTCTTTTGTAAATTAGCACTAAAAATTCTTTTCATAGAATTATTAGGCACTTGATAAGAAATTTGAGAATGCAAATGTTCATATCTACCAATGAAAGCGGCCACTATTTCTTTAACTCATTTGCTTACAATGAATCAAATCAGTCAAAGTAAATTTAGGACCAATATTATTGTGAAATTATTGAATGAAAGAATTATCTAATTATTTAAATGATGTAATAGAATAAGGAGACAAAGAACAATACTATTGCAAAGCTTTATCTCTATAATTTCTAGTAAACAGTTTAGCCATAAGTCTTTGGTCATGAGAAAAATAACTACATAGTTTGAGATATCTTCACAAGAGTTAAGGGATCACCTAATCCATTGTATAAATCCAATTGAATAACTTCCATATCTTTAGGAGGATCAACACATACAATGTCATCAGATTAAGGGCTCAGTACATCATATGTGGGCACATAAAACTTTGATTGGGTAGTGAAAGCCAATTGTTGTTGTAGGGATGTAACAGTTTGGAAAAGGTTATTAATGGTTGCTTCGATTGATGGATTGAAATTGGACGTGTTGGATTGTGATGGAGGAGTAATATTGTTGTATGTGGGTGGAGGTTGTGAATAAGGAGGTGGAACACTATGGTATTTGGATATGGGAGATCAATGGGAAACAAATAGAAGACTCATAGGGGATGATACTTTTTCTCTAATGCTTGATAGAAGACTATTTGTTTTCTCACTTGAATTTTCTAGAGTTTAATTGACATCTTGAATTTGGTTATGTTATTAATTAGGTTAAAAATGTGAGGGATAGCTCTCCTTTTATTCATATTGGTTGAAAAACAAATCGAATTTCCAACACAACATGGCATGGAATCTAGGTCCTTGCCCAAATTAGGTGACTATTATGAGGCCCAAAAATGGGCCCTTTTTGAGAGGACCATGGTGCCTAGTAGCATGGTCTTCGAAATCAGGGCTTTGAGATCAAGTGGAGACATTGTAGATAGTAGAAAATTATGTTTTATAGTTGGTGTGAGAAGAATCAATGCTTTAGTTGTAGGTCCCGGGGACAACGAAGAGGGAGGGGGGGGGGGGTGAATCAGTTGTCTAATAAATTCAAACCAAAATCATATTAACCAACATAATGCTTAGTACCGGTAAACAATTAAGTATGCCGGTAAATAGTGTTAACAGAAAATTGCTATACCGATAAGAATTAATGCATGAAACATAAACATAAAGTCATCCACAACACATGACACAAATATTTGTACGTGGAAACCCTGTAAGGGGAAAAACCACGGTGGGAAACCTTACCCACAATCAGATGATACTACTGCAGATAGTAAGTGTACAAAGAGGGGTCTACACATGCAGAAAGGCCAATAGCCTAGAGCTCACTGCTCAATCACAGATGGGAGTCACACTAACTACAATTGGATGGATAAATCCAATGAGAATGTACTGCACAAAATAGCATCTTCATATGCTGGATTTAGTACCGGTGTAATGCTGATATGCTTTGCAAAAACCTAACTTCACCTTCAAATGATGTCTTCGTGTATATCTCTGCTTGATCTCGCATATACCCTTCCTTAAATCTTTTTCGCATTCCACACTTGATCTTACAAATAAGATCTTACATTTATATCATACCCTAAGACCAATTTTAGTAGGTCGGCTCTACAAGATATTAAAATAAAACATTTTACAAATAATATAATATCCAATGCAATAACCGATTGAACATGTTGGCTTAATGCATTTACAACAATAATAAATCATCTCCATAGTGTGCCATACTGATTTGGAAAAGATAAACCTGCCAGTGTAACCCTAAATAACCTGGACCTATTTGACGGTAAAAGCAAATATGCAAATAAGAATATGCCAATGATTATTACTTCAAAGAAAAGTGTCCACATGATGTCTTCGATATTACCAAGTGTCTTCCATGTCAATGCAGGTACCGGTGAACATTATATCCTGCCGGTTAACCATATACCGGTGATTGTTTTGAATAGTTTACTGATTGTCGGTGAATGTTGTTGGATCTCCAAAGTAGGTGTATTTAGTAGGTGTTGACATCAATGACAAAACCATACCAAAATACCAACATTAGTTAGGCCTTGGAAGTTGGAATGCCTAAAGTGAGGACAAATTGTAGGTGAGTACAATTTAGGATGCTACATTTATCCCCCACTTTAGCAAGAGTATGAGACTAAGCATACTCATGATAAAGTACAAAGGTTTGCATTGAAAACTTTCATCAAGATATCAAAGAGACCCCTAGGGACTTTAGGATCTTACTACTTTGATATCAAGACAAAAGGGACATCATAAAAAAGAATGAAGAGAGAGAGAGAGAAAATGACTACTAGCCTAGTAAGATTTGCTTACTATGAGTCATGAAAACGAAAAATACCAAAGTATAAAGCAAAATACTTTGTTTACAAAGTAATTTGAGTATCGAAACATGTTAGAGTGTGTACATAAAATCTAACATTTTGTGGAGTGTATGCCACCACATTAAAATGATTGCATATGCCTTATTGAGAAAAAAATAATTAAGGTAGCATGCATCCAAAAGAAAAGTACTTTTCCACAATGAGACGCCCCCAAGAGAGGACAAATAAAAGGATAATGTTCATAAAACATAAATTCACATAAGACATCCACCAACTCTGTGGTCAGTATGCTCTTATTATGATAAATAATATATACCAAAGATATTTTTGTTGAAATGATCTCATCTCTCAAAGTTAGTGGAACTACAAGCACAATGGAAGAAAATGAAATGTGTCTTTTGAGTCAACATGGAAGAGACCAAAAGAAATATCAATGCTTTGCATTGTCCCCACGTAGAAAACACAAGGGATAAAATATAGAAGAATTGAGGTAAAAATAGAGGAATATCACAAAAGATTCAACCTCTTTATTACCTTGTACAAACAAAGTAACAAGTGTCATTTAAAGAGAACCTAACAATAACACATCACAAGGGAAACACCTTACAAACAAAAAAAAACAAAAAGAGAGGATCTACGACACAAATGAAGCTAGTCAAGCAAATCATCTACCTCCCAATCTTGTTGAACATCATTTAAGAAGGTGGACAAGATGAAAGAGGAGATACTTCAAGCACAATAGATGGAGCTACCACAAGTTTCAAATAAGGACCATGCTCTAATGATGAGTCACTTTGTTTGTCACTAGGAGGTAGGGTTAATGCTTTTGAAAAATGTGAAGATAGATCATTATTAACATCATCAGGCTCATACATATCATTAGAATCAATATAGTTATCATGAACAATATCATCATCTAGATTAATAAAAATAGAATATTTAACATGACAAAAGAATGAACCATCATTTTTATTAAGTATTTTTAATCTCCCTAGGGTTAGGTGAACAATGGACAAATGGGATCAAGTCAACATTTGGTATCTTCATGGAGGAAATGGTTTGGGAAGGATGTTCACAAGCCTTAGCATGACATCTTTATCAACATTATCTCTCACAATGATTCCTTTTAGCTTTAGCCAAGGGTTGTGAAGGTTGAGGATCAATGGACATAAATTTTTTTTATTCTTTTAGAGGAGGAGAATCCACATTAGGTTGAGACATAGAAGATGCCAAGTGCTAACCTTTGTAAGACGTAGAATGCGAGACTATGGTATATATAGGAGGAATGGAAGGTGTAGGAAGGATACAAAGTCCATCACAAGAAGTGGGAATAGATCTAGGGTCTCTAGGTTTACTCAAATATATGATCATCTCATTTTTGCTTTTTATAAGAGAAAAATGACATCATTTTGAGGCTTAAGAGGCTCAAGTTGTTTGGGCCAAAAGTAATCAAGGGTTAAATTTTCACACTTTTCCATGGGTTTATACATGCTATGATTAATTGTAATGATAGTGTGCCATTATGAGGGAATTTAAAACATTTATGAATGATAGAAGGAATCGCCTTCATGGAAGAGTGCCAAGGATGTCCCAAATTCACATGAAATTGATCTAATATAGGAATGATAGAAAAAGTCGCATCTAAGTACCTAGTACCAACCTTAATAGTGAGAGTAATAGGACAAGAGAAACCATCATACACCTTGACCATCACATCAAATTTATTATATGTTACTTGACACAATTGTAAAATGCAAAGATATTCTTCAGTGATCACATTCACCAAACACACTAGATCAATGAGCACTCCTTGTGAGAGTTTGTCTTTGATCTTCGTAGTGATATAGAATGGTCCGTCAAGTGCACCAATAGTCTTACTAGGATCAAAGGTAATGCATAGGTCCTTAGGAGGTGTAGGTTTGTCAGCAAGACTCACAACATTATTAGATTCAACTCTAAGTCATTGAAAGAGAAAGTAAGAGACTCAGAATCAATAACATTAGTAGAATGGGAAGGCAAATGATTGGTGAAGATTTGGAGATTTTGATTAGGAGACACATATTTATTTCCTTTTTCATTCATACCAGCTACAAATATGGTATTATTATCATTGAAGTCTTGAATCTTGCTCCTTAAAGTATAACACTTCTTAGTATCATGATTGGCTTGATGGTGGTATTGGCAAGAGGCTTTGGGGTCATAATAGGATGGAAAAGGTTTGGAGGTGTCAATTGTCTTGATGGGAGGAAATTTCAACACATTATTATTTATATTAGCAAATGATTGGTGAATATTTGGAGATTTTGATTAGGAGGAGCTATAGATTAATTTCCTTTGTCATTCACACCAGCTATGGATATGGTATTATTATTGTCAATGAAGTCTTAATCTTGCTCCTTAAAGTATAACACTTATTAGTATCGTGATTGGGTTGATGGTGGTGTTGGCAAAATGCTTTCAGATCTTTATAGGATGGAAAAGGTTTGGAGGTATCAATTGGCTTGATGGGAGGAAATTTCAACCTTGACATTATACTATGCAAAGACTCAGATAGAGGAGTTAATTATTTTCTAAAGTATTTGGGTAAAAGGGCCACACTTGATGTCCTTGCTGCCACTTGAGCATTGATATAATCATTTATCTTGACATATGCTTTGTTTGGTTTAAACTTCATAAAATATTGTTGAACACTCTCATTCTTATCAACTAGAGCAATTGAAGAAGATGATTCAAATTGACTCACTTGAAGCTGATAATTATGAAGCACTACACACAATTGTGTAAAGGAAGTAAACTGATAAAATAGAACACTATCCCTAATTTCTTTTGTAAATTAGCAATAAAAGTTCTTTTCATAGCATGATTAGGCACTTGATAAGAAATTTGAGAATGCAAATGTTCATATCTACCAATGAAAGCGGTCACTTTTTCTTTAACTCCTTTACTTACAATGAATCAAATCAGTCAAACTAATTTTAGGACCAATATTATTATGAAATTATTGAATGAAATAAATTAGATAATTATTTAAATTATGTAATAGAATAAGGAGACAAAGAACAATACCATTGCAAATCTTTATCTCTAAAATTTCTAGTAAACAATTTAGCCAGAAGTCTTTTGTCATGAGCAAAATAACTACATAGTTTAAAATATCCTTACATGAGTCAAGAGATCACCTTTTCCATTGTATAACTCCTATTGAATGACTTCCATATCTTTAGGAGGATAAATACATACAATGTCATCAGATTAAGGGCTCAGTACATCATATGTTGGCACATTAAACTTCGATTGGGTGGTGAAAGCCAATTGTTGTTGTAGGGATGTAACAATTTGGGAAAGGTTATTAATGGTTGCTTTGGCTGATGGAATGAAATTGGACATGTTGGATTGTGAGGGAAAATTAATATTCTTGTATGTGGGTTGAGGTTGTGAATAAGGAGGTGGAACACTATGGTATTTGGATATGGGAGATGAATGTGATACAAATGGAAGACTCATAGTTCCGGAGGTGTGTAAGAATATTTATTAATGGGATTTCCCCCATGACTAACATGTGTAGGATTAATATTTTATGTGGAAGTAGTCATGATAGAAGATGTAGATGTAGGCATAGTAATGGAATGATTGACTTGACTAGTGGGTTGAGAGTAACAAAGGACTTTAGTACAACTTTTGATAGGTATGATATCAATGTCAAAAATATGATAAATGCCACACAATTAATCAACACCAATTTTATCACTTTTCACCATTCTCTTTAATCCTTCAATCAATTTTTTTATTTCACTTGATGGGTATTGTTGACTCATCCATTGTTTAAGGTTTTTAAATTAATTGTCACCATCTTCAATCGATCAATAGTAACCCTAGTTAGTGATTCATCCACATCATTAGAATTATGAAGAGAATGAGGATAAATGACATCATTTGTTGGGTTGGAGGATGCACCAACATTCTCATGAAATATGTTATCCAAATTAGGCTCCATATCCTTAGTAATTAAACCTTGGGAAGCCTTAATTTTAAAACTTCTTCTCAGGGTAATATTGTAGGTAGGACTAATTGTTCGAAACAACAATTAAGGAAAACTAAGAGAGGGGGGGTGTGAATCAATTTTCACCGGATCTACAAACCTAATCACAAATATAGACCTGATAAACTAGAGCAATAACGAAGATAAGAAAATTGATAACCCAACACACAACACCAAGATTTTGACATGGAAAACCCGGTTAAGGGAAAAACCATTGTGGGAACCTACCCATAATAAGATGATACTTTGTAGTAGTATGTGTAAATATTACAATGGGGAATGCACATGCATTCAGGCACACTGCCTAGAGCTCACTACTCAAAAGATAATGTCATGGAAGGCTACAACCCTCAGGAAAGCCTCACTGACTTGTTGTTACATGGATCCTAATCGGACTCGGAGGTTAAATTTTCCCTACTTCTATTAACATGGTTTCCCCCCATATTTTTTAATGGGGGTTTGGATGCAGCACTCCCATGGTGGATTCAAGGGGCATCGGGTATTATTTTTCTATTGGCTGACATATTGTAAACCTAATTTTGTAAGTGACATAATTCTTGATAACAAGGCTAAGGGTTAGGGGTTTTCTATAGAGAATTTTATATAGTATTTTGCAGTGGTATTGAGTTGCAAGGGATTGTTGGTTGTAATCGGTTTTGATTTACTAGATAATAATATTGGAATGTTTATTTGGTGGACGTATCCCAAGATTGGGTGAACCACATTAAATGTTGTTTCTTTGCTGTTATTATTTTTGTGTTTTTAATTCTCATGTTTAATATTTATCTACAGATAATTGATATTTTTTGCATGCAATTCTTACAACAAGATTCAGATTACAATCTGAAAGAAATGAACTACAATAATAACATCTCCAAATGCCTGATGACAGTTCCAGTTAAGCACATTTGTCTTCCCTACAACACCAATCTTTGCTCAATACTCAATACCAAAAGATGAATCCTTTTTCACACATACACCACTCTTTGATAATGTAGACATAACCTTTGCACCTAAATAACATGATAATAGCACCTATTTATGCATTTCATCAACCTTGACAACAACGTCGACTGAACCCTCAACTCTCAATTACAAAATTACATCACACGATACAAAGATTGACCACTTGACCAATACAATGATATACATGGCATAGTATGGACCTAATTCAATTTTCCAAATTCTCATCTCCATTAGTAATCACACCAAGATCAAATGCAACATGCTATACCACTGAAAAATACTGTATAACATGAAGAACACCATAGGATCAACAAAATCACCAAGAACTCGCACAATGATCAATGTTGATCATCAAAACAAATAGGAGATAATTACGAAACACCAACAAGAACATTAGAATCATTAGAAACAACTGCACGACCACCACTTATCAAATCTTCATTTGTGAACGTCTAAAACTCAAGAGCAATCAAACAACAACAACTAGACCACAAATAAAAATAACTTGCAGAGCACAAAATCATGAACCATCTGAAATGAAGATACACAAGACCATCCCAAATAATTTTCCAAAGACTCAACTCAATATCTTATCACACTAGAATATATCAGAGGAATACCGAACTCTATAAAACTTTGATCAGAAAAGAAAAACTGCAAAATGGGATCATATGATCTTCTGAATCTACAAGCACCAGAGAAAATCACAAGAATATGTTGACACTAATGACAACAACATATCCTAGAAATTTTTACGGTTTAGGCAGATCTAGAGCAAATACAAATTAACAATTATATGTAGATATAAACACAAAAGATGAAGAAAAATGCATAACATAGATAACACAAAGATTTAACATGGTTTACCCAAGATGGGAGAAATCCATAGAACATTCCAACTGCTTATAACAAGCAATTTTTAGGGCAATACTCAAAGTCCGTTATTTTTAGGGTTTTTTTTCAATGTCATTTTTTTTCAACAAAAATGGCAATTTTATTTTTCCTTGAGGGATGCTCCCCCAAACCCCTTCTCTCAAGGTAAAATGTGTATAGTACTAGCATGATCAGTTGCCACATATAAAAAATCTCCCACTTGGAGACTGATCACACTCCACACCAAACAATCTCCTACTTCAAGATTGATCCTGGACGACACTGCTGAACTTGCAGCTCCCACTGGATAAAACTCCTAGACTCGGTTGTACCTTAATTCCATGATGTTTATTCAAGAATGTCGAGAGAAACTGAGGAGGAAATCAACTTCTCTCTTAGGACTACCTTCGTGAATATATCTGCAGGATTGTCACTTGTGGGAATTTTCTCAATCCTTAACTGGAAATCCTCCAAAATAAACTATATGAAGTGGTACTTGAGCTAAATTTGTTTTTTCCTTGAATGAAGAGCATAATTCTTTAAAAGATGAATGGCACTCTGGCTATCAGTATACAATGGACTATCCTCCTGCAGTTGGCCCAATTCCTCCAGAAAATGTTGTAACCAAATCAACTCCTTGGTAGAAGTACCTCTCAAATACCTAAGAATCCTTGCTAGCTTCAGTACTAGCTACATAATCAGCCTCAGTGGTTGAAAGCACAACAACCTTTTGCATTCTAGAAATCCAATAGCTACAGTTCCCCCTACAGTAAAAACATACCTTGTAGTACTCCTCCCTGTATCAATATCACTTGCCAGATAGGAGTCAACATATCCTCATAGAATAACATTTGATCCTTTAAAACATAATTCCTTGCTAGAAGTACCTCTCAAATACCTAAGAATCCATTTGACAACAATCCAATGTTCCATTCCCAGATTGCTCATGAACCCGCTCACAACTCCCACTGCACGTACAATATCTAGCCATGTGCATACCATCACATACATCAGACTGCCAACAATTGATAAATATGAGATGTTAGACATCTTATTTACCTCTTTCTATGTCTTTGGATTCATCTCCTTAGTCAATTTGAAATCACTAGCCAAAGGTGTAGCAATTGCTTTTGCATTCTGCATGTTAAATCTTTTCAACACCTTCTTTATATACTCACTTTGCGACAAAGTTAATGTTCTACTTTTCCTGTCTCGTGAAATCCTCATACCAAGGATTTTCTTAGCTACACCCAAATACTTCATAGAAAATGACATTGCTAATTTAGGTTTAAGTTCATTTATATGTTCCATGTTAGACCTAACAACAAGCATGTCATCAATGTAAAGTAACATGATAATATAACTGTCATTATCCAATCTCTTAAAATAAACACAATGATAAGAATGACATCCATGGTAACCTTGTTCAACCATGATAAAATTCTTCTTCAACCTACACATTAACTCCTCCTTACCTTTGACCTCATATCCTTGTGGTTGTTGCATGTAGATTTCCTCCTCCAAATCTCCATGGAGAAAATTTGTTTTAACATCTAGTTGTTCAAGATGCAACTCTTCTGCAACCACAAGACTTAGAGCAATTCTAATTGAAGCCATTTTTACAACTGGAGAAAATATTTCATCAAAATCTATACCCTTTTTCTATGCAAAAACTTTAACCACGAGTCTACCCTTATATCTTTCTTGTCCTCCATCCTCCTCCTTCATCCTATAAACCTATTTATTTGGCAAGGCTCTTTTTCCTGCAGGTAATGAGACTAAGTCCCAAGTCTGATTCTTCATCAAAGAATCCATTTCCTCTTTCATGCCTAACTCCAACTCTGTTTGGCATGCACCTGTATTACTTCTTCATATCCTTCTAATTCACCAACGTCAGTCAATAAAATAGAATACAAAGAAGGATAAAATCTCTCAAGAGGCCTACTTAACCTTGTAGAATGTCTAACACTTGCAGGAGTTTGTGGGATATTTTGTTGTTGCTGAGCATTAGGTACCAATGGTATTTTATTTTCAGGAATCTCATCCAACACCACATACTCCTTTTTGACCTGTTCATGCTTCTTTTATTGCATCTATTCTTTATACACGACCTTCTCATTGAATATAACATCTCTACTTCTAATTATTTTTTTATTTTCAAAATCCCATAACCGATAACCAAAGTAATCCATTCCATATCCAATGAAAGTACATTTTTTTAGTTTTAGCATCAAGCTTGGTTTTGTTTTCTTTATCAACATGGACAAAAGCTTCACAACCAAAGGTTTTTAGAAAAGAATAGCTTACCTTTTTACCAGTCCATGCCTCCTCTGAAATGCCACCATCCAAAGGATTTGAAGGTCCCCTATTTATCAAATAAACAACAATATGTACAACATCTTCCCAAAATTGTAGGAGCAGTCCAACATGTAATCTCATGCTCCTTGCATGCTCCATTATGGTCTTATTCATTCTCTCAGACACACCATTTTCTTGTGGGATTCCTGGAACTATTTTCTAATTTCGAATTCCATTGAAAGAAAAATAATCTTCAAATGCTTTGCTACAATACTCTCCTCCATTATCAGATTTGAGATACTTCAACCTTTTTTCTGTCTCATTCTCAACCAAATCTTTCCATTTTTCAAAAACATCTGATTTCTATTTTAGGAAATATACCCATGTTTTTCTAGTTGCATCATCTATAAAAATAACATAATAACAAGAGCCACTAGGAGATGATATCTGAGCCAGTCCCCATACAACTGAATGTACAAGCATTAATTTCTCACTCTTCTTCTCTTTCCCAACCTTGAGAAATCTAACTCTTTTTTGTTTACCATAAACACAATTTTCACAAAATTCTAAATCAATCTGCTTCAATCTTGTCAACAAACTTTTAGAGTGAAAGATTTTCATCCCTTTCTCACTCATGTGCCCAAGTCTATGGTGCCACAGTTTTGAAGCTGTCCTTGCAATATCTATTGTAGTTGTCCTTGCAACAATTTTTTTTGTAGCATCTAAGGTAGAATAAGTATTACCAGTACACAAATATAATGTGCCTACCTTTTCACTTTTAGCTACTAGTAATGCTCCTTTAGTGACCTTCCAGACATTGTCTGTAAAGGTAACTATGCAACCTTCACTGTCCAGTTTGTCCCATGGAAATTAAATTTATTCTTAAATTAGGAACATACCTTACCTCCTACAACAACTAGTCATTTCTATTTTGCAACTTGATCTTTATCTTTCCTTTTCCAACAATCTAATGGGGCTCATAATCATCCAAATATACCTATCCAAAATCACCTTGAACATAATCTAAAAAATATTTTCTATGGGGTGTAGCATGAAATTAAGCCCCTAAATATATTACCCAAGAATCATTAACATTATCTAAACATAGAATCAAGGCATTTTGTAAAGTATTACTTGGAACATTAGTTTCCTTACTTTCATCTTCATTTCCATCTCCTTGTTTGTTTTTTCGAGACTAGCAATATTTCTTTAAATGTCATGGCTTTCTGTAGTACCAACAATCCTTTCTTCCTTTGGATTGAGAGTGTCCTTTCTTTGACTTCCCTCGTGACTTCTCATGCCCATGGCCTTTTCCTCTTTCCTTTGATCTTCCCCTGTTCTCTACATTCAAGACAATACTTGATGAAGTTGAAGTCTCACCTATGCTTTTTCATTGCATTTCCTCAGTTAGGATAACACCAACAACATCATAAAATTTCAAAGTATTTGAACCAGAGACAAAGTTACTTACAACCATAACCAAGCTATTCCACTTCTTGGCAAAGAAAATAAAATTAAGAGAGCTCTAACCTTTTCATCAAAGTTAACTTTTATAGAAGTCAATTGGCTGGTAACTGTATTAAATTCATTTAAATGATCTTCTACAAATCCTCCCTCACTTAGTTTCATATTAAACAAATGCTTCATAAGAAATACCGTATTTGAAGCTGAGGGTTTCTATACAGTTTAGCCAATACCTCTATTAGATCTAAAGTCATTGTTTCTTTTGATATATTAAATGCTACAGACAGTGCAAGGCACAACCAAATGGTTTCCAGTTCCTTTTTGTCTAGAATATCCCAATCTTCATCTGACATCATGGTCGATTTCTTTGACTTTCCTTCCAGTGGCCACTATAGATCCTTTTGATATAGGTAATCCTCCATTTGCATTTTCCATAACTGATAATTCTACCCCTTGAACTTCTCGACCTTGAATTTGGTTTCTTCCATTGCTCCCACTCAAATTTGAAAATCTCTACCAATTTACAAAAATACATGGTTCTAATACTAATTGTTAGGGTTTAGGAAAATCCAAAGAAAATACAAATTAATAATTATATGTAGATATAAACACAAAAGATGAAGAAAAATGCATAACACAAACATTTAATATGGTTCACCCAAGATGGGATACATTCATAGAACACAATCATCCAATCTTTTCTTATTATCCAGTAAATTAGTACAACACCATTACAATGCCTTTTACATTTCAGCGGCTTATAACAAGCATTTTTTATGACAACACTCAAAGTCAGTTATTTTTAGGGTTTTTTTCAATGTTAGTACTAGAATGACCAGTCACCACATATCAACAACAATAAAAATGTCCAACAATCTCCTCCTTTGGCATTGATGGCAACATATGAATGTAAAAAACAATCAATGTAAAGAAAGAAAGCATCTCCAACAGACTCCCCCTAAGATCAAGCAAATAAAATAGTTTTTGACATGCTTCTCTCCCCCTTTGACAACAATGCCAAAGATCTCAAAATAGAAAACCAAACTCTCCCTCTTAGATAAAAAAGACATGATTATTTCCCCCATAAGCATACCACCTACTCCAATAGAGAAACAACACAAACTCATCAATCTAGATAAAGAAATAAGACTATGAAGTCCATCGGATTGATGCAACTCAATGCATTTAGTTCTCATCAGGAGGGGTAGATACCCCTAACTTGTCTCTCAGATAGACAAATGTATTTGTAGGAAAAGGCTTAGTGAAAATATCAGCAATCTGTTCCTTTGTAGATACATACTCTATCTTTACTTTCTCTTCACTGACTTGTTCTCTCAAGTAATGAAATTTGATTGATATATGTTTAGTTTTGAATGTTGTACCAGATTCTTTGACATGTTAATAGCACTGGAATTATCACAGTATATGACGGTAGGCTCATCATAGATAACTCTGATATCCTTCAACATTTGCTTTGTCCAAACTATCTGAGTGTAGTTGCTAGTAGCAACAATGTACTCAACTTCAACAGTAGATAAAGATATTGAATCTTGTTTCTTACTAGCCCATGAAACCAATTTCTTGCCCAAAAAGAATGCTCCACCTGTAGTACTTTTCTGGTCATTAACATCACTAGCCCAATCAACATCAGTGTAAGCACATAGCATGAAATCATCATTCCTCGGATACCACAAACCATAATCCATAATCCCCTTCAAATATCTGAATATCCTCTTCACAACAGTGACATGACTCTCTTTCGAATCAACTTGATATCTAGAAGCCATGCACACAACATGCATAATGTCTAGCCTTGTCTGAGTGAGATATAGCAGTCCACCAACCATAGATTTATATAAACTCTGATTATCTTTAGGAGATTCATCATTTTTAGACAACTTGTAGCCAGTCACAATAGGAGTTCCAACTAGTTTGGAGTCATCTAACCCAAACTTGTTTAGCAGTTCCTTCACATATTTAGTTTGAAATATAAAAAAACCTTTTCCAGTCTTTGAAATTTGCAAACCTAAGAAAAATTTCATCTCTCCTATCATAGACATATCAAGTTCCTTCTATATATCACCAGCAAACTTCATGCTCAAGTCATCGTCTCCTCTAAAGATAATATCATCAAGAAAGACTTCAACAATCAAGATGTTATCATTCTCAATCTTAAAATATAGATTACTGTCAACAATACCTTTATTAAATCCTAATTTCAGCAAATACACATCCAATCTAGCATACTAGGCTCTAGGGGCTTGTTTTCAATTCATAAAGATCTTTCTTTAGTTTACATACCATGTCTCCATCATCAAATAATGAAAATCCATCAGGTTGCTCAATGTATACTTCTTCCTCAAGATCACAATTCAAAAAGGTAGATTTGACATCCATCTAATATACCTTGAAATCATTATAAGAAGCATATGTAAGCAACAGTCTAATAGATTTAAGTCTAGCCATCGGAGAAAAAGTCTCCTCAATCAATTCATTATTTCTATAAATATCCTTTGCATACCAATCTAGCTTTATGTCTAACAACTTCACCAACTTTGATCAATTTATTTCTGAATACCCATTTAGTACCAATCACATTCTTATCTTTAGGTCTAGAGGCACAAGCTCCCATGCGTTATTCTTTTCAATCTAATCTAATTCTTCTTCCATAGCTCTCATCAAATTTTCATCTTTGCAAGCTTCAATATATTTAGGTTAAACTTTAGAAAAAAAGCATACCTCTTCAGCAACTAGCCTTCTCCTAGTCATCACACCTTTATTTTTATCTCCAATAATTTGATTTTATGAATGATTCAATCATACATACCTCATAGTCTTTTAATTATTCTAATTTTCAGGTTCCTGTACCTCTTCACTGACAGCAACAACATTCAGATTAACTATCTCTACTAGACCATTCTGCTTCAATTTTTCAATTTGAGTAGGTGTTAGAACAATATGCTAACCATCATCATATCTGCAAGATCTGATTTCATTTCCAAGGTTCTCATCTACTTTCACATTTTCACTTTCCACTATCTTTCTTAGTCTCTTATTGTAGCACTAGTAGGATTTTCTCTTTGTTGAATATCCCAACAAAATTCCTTCATCACTTGCATAAAACTTCCCCATGTTGTCATCTCTCTTGATATAACATTTGCTACCAAAAGTTTTAAAATATCTCACAGTAGGAACCTAACCAAACCATAGCTCATAAGGGGTCTTACCGGTGTCACCTTTAATATGAACTCTATTGAATGTGTAAATAATAGTGCTAATAGCTTCTCTCCAATATATCTTTGGAACGTCATTCCCTTCAATCAACATAGTCCTTGCAGTATCCAAAATAGTCGTGTTCTTCCTTTCAACATCTCCATTCTACTGAGGGGTTATATGAGCAGATAATTGCCTTCTAATCTCATGCTTCTCACAAAATGAGTCAAACTCACTAGAATAAAATTCTCCTCCCCTATCAAATCTCAGACATTTCACCTTCAATCCTAAGTCAGTTTCAACCTTTTCTTTGAATATCTTGAATATATCTAATGCTTTTGATTTCTCCTTCAAGAAGACAACCCACATCATTCTAGAATAATGATCAATTAGTAACATAAAATATCTATCTCCCTGCACACTTCTAACATTTATAGGTCCACATAGGTCAGTATACACAAGACCTAGCAGTCCATCAGATGTATACTATTTGCTCTTGAAGGAAATTCTTGTTTTCTTACCCAATTGACATTCTTTACATACTAGATTAGCAGGCTTAACAATCTTAGGCAAATCTCTAACAACTTGAGTAGAAATTATCTTAATCATTGAATCAAAATTAATATGACACATTATCCTATGCTACAACCAACTTCCATCAATCTGAGCAATCAAACAACTTTTATCACCAGCATTCAAATGAAAAATATTGCCTCCAGTCTTGGTTCTAGATGCAATCTCTATACGAGAGGCATTTAGGATTTTGCATTTTCCATTCTTGAATTGTAAATCATAGCCTTTATCAACCATTTATCCAACACTTAAAAGATTATGCTTCAAACCTTCAACATACAAGACATCATCAGTGTTATGCTTACCATCAAAGAAAATAGAACCTCTACCGTGGACCACATAGGTTTTGTCATCTCCAAATCTCACTATTCCACCATCATATAGTTTCATGCTCACAAATTTTCTTTTGTCACTGGTCATATGATGTGAACAACCACCATCAATCACCCATTCATCCTTTTCTTCAACTTTAGGAGCTAAAGCTTTCTCATCAATAGCATAGCTAATGGAATCAATAGGTACTGGTCTATCTTCCTTAATGGCAATAAACACAATTTCATCTCCTTCTGATTCTTCATCTTTAACACCTTCCTCGGTAGAATAATAACAATTCTTTTGGTTTCTATACTTCTGATTAGACCTGTAAGGCTTATCATACTTCTTAAGATTTTCATATCTATCATTCCTATAATGCTTATCAAATTTATCATGTCTATCATATTTAGCCATTCTCTCCAGGCATCTAGAAGCAAAATGTCCTATCTTATTGTAAGAGAAACAATTTAGAGGAAATTTTACATCATACTTACCATCTCCTTTAGGCAATCTCCAGGCAATCAATTCTTCAATCTCATCTAGTTCTCTTTCTTGCTCTTCCATCTCTCTACTTTCTCTTTCATATTTGGATATTTTTCACTCATCATGATCATACTTATGCTTTCTGGATACAAATGGTGATGCTCTAAATGTTGTCTCAAACTTTCCATGTGATTCTCCAAATTCACTCAGCTCAAATGCAACAATCTTACCAACTAGCATATATCTTGTCAAAGTAGTCACACTTCGGATTTCATCAATAGTAGCTCCCTTATGTTTATAAGCAGGAGGCAAATATCTCAGCACCTTAGCAACAATTTCATATTCTTCAAGGGTTCCATCGACACATATGATACCTAGGACAAGATCATTCACCTTAACCATGATAGAGTGTATGTTCTCATCTTCTCCCATCTTTTGCATTTCATATTTTCCTTTCAAACTCTGCAACTTAGCAACTTTCACTTGTTTATCTCCTTCATACAGGATTTCAGGCTTCTCCCAAATCTCATGTGCAGTCTGAAGTCCCATTACATTAGTCATCTCTGAATCATTTAGGGTACTAAGCAATGCTTCCTTTGCTCTAATATTATGTTCAGCTTCCTTGATCTCATCAGTAGTAACCGGTCCACTTAGAGGGACAAAATAGACATTCTTTGTGATCCTCTAGTAATCTTCTCTAAGACATTTCAAGTGCACTTCCATCTGGTTCTTCCATATAGCATAGTTACTTCCATCAAATCTCGAACTCTCCTTCTTAAAGATAACACTTCTAGTTCTAATCGCCATCCTAAATCTCCTTAAGAAGTTAAGCTTCTTACGAAGGATCTATCTCTAATACCAATTGTTGGCAACAACAATGAAAGAAAATTGAGAGGGGGGTGAATCAGTTTTCACCGGATCTACAAACTCAATCACAAATACAGATCTGATAAACTACAACAATAACAAAAATAAGAAAATTGATGAGACAACACCAAGACTTTGATGTGGAAAACCAGGTTAAGGGAAAAACCATGGTGGGAACCTACCCACAATAAGATGATGCTCTACAGTAGTATGTGTAAATATTACAATGGGGAATGCACATGCATTCAGGAACATCACCTAGAGCTCACTGCTCAAAAGATAATGACCCAAAAGGCTAGAACCCTCAGGGAAGCCTCACTGACTTACAACAAGATTTAGACTACAATCCCGATGAAATGAACTGCAATAATAGCATCTCCAAATTCGTAATGACAGTTCTGGTTAAGCACAATTATCTACCCTACAACACCTCTCTGTTCAATACTCAATATTGAAAGATGAATCCTTGTTTACACATACACCACTCTTTGATAATGCAGACACAACCTCTACACCTAAATTACATGACAATACCACCTATCTATACAATTCATCAACCTTGACAACAAGGTCGGCTAAATCCTCAACTCTCAATTACAAAATTACATCACACGGTACAAATATTGTCCAATAGACCAATACAATGATATACATAAAATAGTATGGACCTAATTCAAATTTTGAAATGCTCATCTCAGTTGGTAATCACGCCAAGATCAACTGCAACATGCTACACCACCGAACATACAACATAACACGAAGAATATCACCGGATCAACAAAATCACCAAAAACTCACACAATGATCAATGTGGACTATCAAAACAAATAGGACACAATTAGGAAACACCAAAAATCAAGTTAGAATCATCATAAACAATTGCACCAACACAACTTATCAAATCTTCATATGTCAACGTCTGAAACTCAAGAACACTCAAACAACAACAACTATCACAAAGAAAAATAAATTGCGAATAATCAAATCATGAACCATCTGAAATGAAGATACACAAGACCATCCCAAAGAATTTCCCAAAGTCTCAGCTCAATATCTGATCACACTAGAGGAAATACCGAACTCTGCAAAATTCTGATCAGAAAATCAAAACTGCAAAATCAGATCATATGATCTTCCCAATCTGCAAGCATTGAAGAAAATCATAAGAATGTATTGACATCAATTACACCAACATATCCTAGCAAAAGTAATGTCCAACACTAATGGTAAAAAAATCATGCACAAAGGAGGGAAATTTGAATTCACAAATTGAAATTTGTGATTAAACAATGCATTTTTTTTTTAAATTATTAATTAAACAATTAATGAATAAATATGAATTACAAATTTGAAAGATAAATGCCTCTAAATCATAGCATATCGTGTCATAAAGACCATATCTAATAATAGACTTGAAAAATTTACAACCCACAAGTGAATTTTAGAACTATAAATTAGATTTTTTGTCAAGTCAACATCTAAATTTATGTAATTTAACTGAAAATGAGATCTATGAGAGCAAATTTAAATTTCAAAAAGCATAAACAATCAAATTTGAGACAATAAACCCAAAATCATGTAACCCACAAGTTAATTTTAGAATTATAAATTAGTTTTTATGAATTTAACCTCTAGATTTATGAAATTAAGTTGAAAATAATACTTATGAGTGCAAATTTGAATTTTAAAACACATGGCCGACTAAATTTGAGAACACAAATTATAAATTTATGTGTAAGAAGTCAGATTCAAAATGTCATGGTGGAAAAAATAGGGTAGGTTTAAAATAAGATAATAAAACCACTAAATAACCTAATTTACCAATTACATTGAGGAGAGGAATCTAATCTATCAAGCCTTGAAAAATTAATATTTTGATTAGATTCCTAGTTCCTTAGATAAAGGTTTTTTCTCCTTTAATTGAATTGAATTGTTGAATATTAGGGCAAGATAATAAATTATTGAAACAATATCATATAAACAATGAGTTAAAAATGTCATATGGAGCCACCAACCTAGAACTAAGTAGAAGAAGATATTTAGAGTATGTTCCTACAAGATAGGCTTAATTTTCTGGGACTAGGTAGTATCAATTCACCATGGTCCTCTGAATTTCTTGTCATTAAAAGATGAACATGTTCATCTCTACAAATCTTATTGATCCTCCCGAGTGTAACTTTGTGCTTGTTCCTTTTATGAAGTTTTGTTGTCTCCACAAAGAAATTAGGGTTTCATGTAGATTGTCTTTATAAAACATAGAACATGAATCTCATCTCCAATGCTTGAATCTTGACTTCACTTTTGCTCCAATGCTTGATAAAAGACTGGTTGTTTTCTCACATGAATTCGCTAGAGTGTAATTCAGATCTTGAAATCAGTTAGGTTATTAATTAGATTTAAAATGAGAGGGGTAGACCTCCTTTTATACTTTTTGGCCAAAAAATAAATTGAATTTCTGACATAGGCCAACACGGTATTTAGGTCCCTGCCCAAATTAGGTGACCATTATGAGGCCCCAAAATGGGCCCTTTCTGAGTGAACCATGTTGTTGGGCATCATGGTATTGATTTAGGACAACGCTATGGTCCTAGAAATCAAGGAACCAGGATCAAGAAGAAACAGTGTAGACATTATTTTTGGTTATGTTGTTAGTCTCATTAAGTTTAAACACTCCCAATGCCTTCTTGAGGATCTAGAATGAAAGGTATCAGTAGTATTGAGGATTTAAGAGGATATGTAATCATAAAGAGAGGAAGAAATACTATCTCCTCAAGTTGAATCATTTTTTAGTTAATACTTCAAATTTCAATGAGGTTGTAGTTAAAAAGTTTTGGGCTAAACATGATACATTGAAGAAAATGTACATGCTAGTGGTAATTAAAAATAACCAATTGAAATCTTAGCAATTGGCATCCATAAGTGTACCTATACCAATCATATCATGTCCTTCAAGTTAAAGAGAGACATTTCAATAAAATGGGCAATCATTGCTCTCTAAGACCAAAGAGTTGAATGATCATACCGAAGGAGCTAATGAAAATAAAATGCAAATATTTGGCAAGTTGTTGTTAGATTTGGCTAATTATAGACTTTTCAAAATAAAATTGATAAGGTAGATGATACACACAAAGAATACATAAATTTGAAATATTCCTTAGCTAAGAATAAATTAGGTTCTAAAAATATTAAAGCAATTAAGGACAAGTGCATGCCAAGAAATAAGGTAGATTGACAAGGTTTTTAGGTTTGATCTTGAAAAACCCATATAAATAAATCCAACAAGTGAAATGATGGAAACTCTTGAAGAGGTGGTAGCCTATATGTTAAAGCTTGATAAGTAGTTCAAGAATTAAATTGGATTAATTATTTCCATTGAGAGGAGGGCTTTTCAAGGAATTAGAGATGAGTAGAATGTAATGAAACCCTTGGAGTAGTGGAAAGGTGAATTTGGCAATATAGGCCCTAATCTTGCATCCTATGTATGTTCAATGATGAGTTGAATTTGAGCATATTGAGCACTACATTAGATGAAATATATTCCTAAGAGGTATTTTTTTATAGTTTTGGTGAGGAAAATAGGGTAATTTTGGATATAAAGTATGTTGCATATAATGAGAAGAATTTTGAATTTCAAGACTTCCCATTGCCTTCGAAGAAAACATATGTTTCTTGGAAGGAAGAAATGGGGATTAAGTATATTTTAATTTTAATCAATCATTAGATTCCAATAGATGTGTAGATTAGTAGGTGACCAAATTTTGGCATTTTGGATCACTGCAACATTTTTTGTCCAAGTAGGGTATTAAGTCAAAACTGGAGATCTTCATTGAGAAACATGTGATCCACTACTATATTTTAAAATGTAATATCTTATATTTTATGGGCACAAGTTTCCAAGTCCTTTTTGTAAATGAAAAGTCAAATATGTAATAGAAAGGTATTATTAGATCCCTAGGCTGACATGTAACTTTTCTTTTCTTATATAAGGAACTTGTAATTGTAAAAAGGATCAAATATAGCTGAAAATATTATGATCATTAAAAATAGTCAATAAGAGAACTCACTATTATATGTTGTAAACTAAAATTTTGCATGAGAGTGAAATTTTTTTGTATGACATTTTCTATTTGGGTTGAAGCTAATATGAAAAACACTTTAGGTGTGTGTTTCCTACAATTGTCTGTTTGAATGCCTGCAAGGGTTTATGAGATCATATATATACATGTGCTATATGGCATATCTTGTTTGTTTCTTCCAATAAAGTAATCGATTAAACATGCTTTAAATAAGATATGGAAGGATATGTGTTGTGTTGAGGGATTGCTAAGTAGAGTTGTAGATCAAATTAACCCTTTTTTTTTGGATAATTTCATTGTAAGGTAGTGTTGAAATTAAATCCTTTGGATATGAAGTTCAATTGTCAAAAGTGTTAGATTTTGCCAAGATCAAGGGGTCAATGAAATGTACAAAATAGAGACACAATATAGGACAAGAATAAACTGTATTCTCATCAATAGAAAATGATCAACAATCAACTAGATTATCACCAATACAATGAATAGAGGCCTGCTTATATAGGCAAGGCCATATGGATGTATGAGCACACAAATATGACATGTGGCTCAATAAGAAACAAGGGTAGGTAGGAAATAGGTGTGGGTAGGTAGGAGAAATAATATAATATTCCACATGAGGTGGATCACCCACCAAAGGTGGAATTATCACTCCACAATAAGTGGATATGATAGTGTAATAACAAGATCAACACCATAAAAGGTGGAATTTCTCCTACACACACTATCCCAATGTAGCACAAACACCCAAGTGTCTCATATCCAAACTACTATGAAATGCATTATCCTAAGTAAACTTAAGTAAGTGTAATAATATCCATGATGAATAATTATTTACACCAACACCCCCCCTTAAGTGCAACTTAGGGGAATGCACTTAAGTCTACAATGCAACTAAGCAATGCAAGATGGGTCCCGACTACGAGGCCATGTTAGGTATCCATGAACAAATGTAAATGCATGCAAACCAATGCAATGAAACCTCTCACAAAGTGGGGAAAGAGAGAAAAACCCAATGGGAAAAAACCCTCCCCCAAAAGAGAGATGAAAGCTATCCAAAAAAACTCTCATAGAAGAATGTGAGGAACAATACCCCATATGAGGAAAAAGTCCCCCCCATATGAGAGAAGAAGAGAAGTCAAACTGTGACCCCCCCTCAATGGAGAATCTGCACCAATGATAGAAGCTCGATGTATGAAGAAACTGCTCCACGAACATCGAACAACATTCCTCCCCTTAGGAAGAAACAAAACCAAAGGTGTATCCATGAAGTCTCCCCAATCATGAAGGGAGGATGTATGAAGAAAACTCATGATGAAAGGAATCTCTGAAAACTGCTCAAGTGTCCCCATGTCGATGCTAAAAGATACCCCTTCCAAAGGAGGTAAACTGTGCCACACTGTTGAAAAAGGCACTCCAAGATCTAGTGGAGATGGATGTAGAACTATTGTCCCAAAGACTCATATGTCTCCTCAAAACATAAAGAGACCTCCTCCAACTGCTGTACATAAGTATCCACAATCACGCCAACCTCGAAAGAATGATCATATAGAGAATGAACAAGAGGGTCAGAGTGTTCCCTTGCAACAATCGAAGAAGGATCATCTTCATCAAAGAGAAGATGAATGTCATCAATGATGTCTCCCAAATCTGCAATGTAGGATTCCACAAACAAACCTGTAATATCTGTCAAGTAATCATCCCATGAATCTGAAGCTAGAAGACAATGAATATCCTGCTGCACTGAATCACATGAAGGCAAAACTGTCGCACTATCTGCATCATCAGGTGCAATAGGTGATGTGATATCAATATGAGGAGATGAAATACAAGACTCAAGAACGGGGTCACATGTGAGAATCCCCAAGTTCAAGTGTCCAAAGTTCTCCTCAAAATCTGAACCATCACAATAAGTGTGATCATCATGTGTAGAATCATCAAATGTGAAATCATCATCATCAACAAAATCTGAAAAGGAGTATAACCGAGATGCATTATCAACCACCCTAGTCACAATGATAGCTCTAGTCTCCATGTCTCTAATAAAAACTGAGTCAGGTGTGAACTCCACAACTCTCTTAGTTGTGCCATGTGTGATTTGATAGATATAAAGGAGATTGTTTGTCAAGTGGGGTACACACAACACATCATTGAAGGAGTTATCCCCAATGTCAATAGATCCTTTCCCAATCACATCCATGTATGTATGATTTCCCATCAAAATATGTGGCATGGTGCAAGGCTCAAATGTAGAGAACATAGACTGCGAAGATGCCATATGATGAGAAGCCCCTGAATCTAGAAGCCATCTCTCTGAATTATGACTGGTAGTAGCACATAGAGCTTTTCCTTTTCTTGTTCCAAAAGAGTGAGTCTTTCCACTTGTAGAAGCCATGAATGCTTGCCCTTTTCCTTTTGAATATGAGGAAGTGGAAGTTGATGAATCATCCTTCTTGTAGACTTTAGGCAAATCAATGTTATGCTTTTTGATGATATGTGTGAGCTCATCAATCTTCTTAGAATGGCAACGATGCTCCTCATGACCAATCTTTTTACAATAAGCACAAGTAGGTCTCTCCCTCTTTGGTGAATTATCTCTCTTGGAAGAGAATGTATCTCCTTGTTTTGGAGAAGATGCTGCTTTGTCTTTAGGCTTTGATTGCCATTTCTTCTTGTTTGAGTTGTCCTTTCCTTGATTTCCTTTGTTCCCTTGATTTTCCACTAATGCTTGAGACTTAGAAGCCTTAAGAATGCCCATGCTTATCAACTTAGTTTGTTCCATCATCAACATTTCATTGAAAGCATCAAATGTAGGCATTTTGTAGCTTGAACCCATTGTCATCCTATGGGTTTGGAAACTAGAAACAAATGCTGCATATTCTTGTGGAAGCTTGCCTATCAAGTTGAATATCAATTGAGTATCCTTTTTATCAATGCCACAATCTTTGAGTTGTGCCCTCAACTCATTTGCCTTAGTGACATAAACTTGTATAGTATCAAAGTTATTGGGATCCAACATGGTGAGATCACTATCAATTTGATATCCCCTAATCTCATCAACTTGACCATACAAGTCTTGAAACTTTTGCCAAGCATCCTTGATTAGAGTACATTTCTCAATATGAAAAATGAGATCCTTTGATACATACTTTCTTAAGGTACCAATTGCCATGATATTTTTAGTGAGCCAATCTAAGTGACCAACTGGATCAACCTTAGGATCAGCGGGAGAAATAATAGTTCCATCAATGTAATGAGTGAGTCCTTTTTCCATAAGTTTACTCCATGCATCAATTTTCCAAGTAGCATAATTATGTGGAGTTAAGAGAGGAAATTTAGAAGAACCCATAGCAGCAAAAATAAAGGAACACAAGAGCACAAAAGCATAAGAGACACCCCCCCCAAATTCAATCAATCAAAGTACCCCCCCTAAAGTGATGATTTTGGCACTTTATACTTAGTGCGTACAATGAGCCACTTGCAAAACAAGGCAAAGTGGACTTATGATACAAATTTTACAAATTCTCAGATGAGATACAAGATACTTCAATCAATAGTGCAATGAATCTAACTGAGATTCAAGCAAATATACAAGTACCAAGAGAGCCAAAAATGGCCAAGACTTGAAAGTACAATTTCTACTTACAATGACATCAATATGATAGCATCATGTGAAAGTAGACGAAAAAATACGCACTTTAAAAAAAAACGGCACCTAAAAAGGAGGTCGGATGACCCCAAACGAAGCCTCTGAAGTTGCAAAACTAGGATTACTCAGGTACAGTCACCAAAAAATGCATTTTCTGAAAAATCCATGCATCAAAATCAAAAAATTCTTTCACCACTACGGAGAGCACGAAATTCTATCCCATTTCAAAAAAAATTGCACCCAAAAAGGAGCAAAAATGAGCAAGTTATGGCCATTTGAAGTTGAACTGCAAAATAAAAAATGCAAATGAGAGGGGGTCCAAAAATTTTCAAACCCTGTTGATGTGGCGCTGATGTCAGCAAGTCATTGGGTTAAATTTGACGGCCATATGACCGTCGCAAAAACTTCGCCCTCTATTGACTGGGCATTCGTACTGTACAGACATATGACGTGACAGGTGACTATACAGCTGACTGTGTAGTCCGTACTGTACGGATGTTGCTGACATGGCAGGTCTGCGTGGCAGATGACTTAGCGTACAACAGCTGACTATGTGTACGGTTTTCCCACGGGCCAGTGGCCGCCTGCCATGTGGCGGGTGAGGGTCCTCCGGGTTAGGTTGACCTGTTGGTTGTCCGGCGGGTGGTGACCAGAGGTCTCGGCCGGTTGTGGGCGTCGAGCGGCGGCGGAGCGGAGATGTAGTCGCCCGGAGCGGAGGGACCTGTGGGAGGCGAGGACGACAGCGGCACGGGCGCGGGCGAAGCTGTTACCAGGGAGCTGCGGGAGGCGGAGAACTTGGATGCCAGCGGTGGTGCCGGGATCCGAGCCGCCGCCGGGCAGTACTCTGCGCGAAACTTGCAACCTGTAGGGTCACCGGGGGGGGGGGGGGGTCTGTGGACCCCCCAAAAAATTGATTTTTTTTTTTTTTGATTTTTCTCTTCTTTTTTTTTGATTCTCTTTTCAATTTTTTTTTGATTTTTTGATCTTTGAAAAATAAATTCAGAAAAAGAATTTTTTTTTTTTTTGAAAAATAATAATAAATTCCGAAAATCCGTACGATATAAGCAAAATTGGAGAAAAAAATTTTCTCACCAAAATAGGCCGACTTTATAACCAAAATTCATGGAAACAGCCTTCTGGATGCAATGGCGAGGTCGGATCTGGTCTAGGACGCCTCCAAAAGATGCTGCTCCTCAGATCTGCCTCTTGATGTCGCAATAATGCCTCTTCAAGACGAATCAATGAAGCCCCAATGGCTCGGATACCATGTTAGATTTTGCCAAGATCAAGTCGTTAATGAAATGTACAAAATAGAGACACAATATAGGACAAGAATAAACTATATTCTCATCAATAGAAAATGATCAACAATCAACTAGATTATCACCAATACAATGAATAGAGGCCTGCTTATATAGGCAAGGCCATATGGATGTATGAGCACACAAATATGACATGTGGCTCAATAAGAAACAAGGGTAGGTAGGAAATAGGTGTGGGTAGGTAGGAGAAATAATATAATATTCCACATGAGGTGGATCACCCACCGAAGGTGGAATTATCACTCCACAATAAGTGGATATGATAGTGTAATAACAAGATCAACACCATAAAAGGTGGAATTTCTCCTACACACACTATCCCAATGTAGCACAAACACCCAAGTGTCTCATATCCAAACTACTATGAAATGCATTATCCTAAGTAAACTTAAGTAAGTGTAATAATATCCATGATGAATAATTATTTACACCAACAAAAAGAAAGACATTTTCATGTGAGGTGTTTGAATTTGTAGCCTTGAAGAGACACAAATCTAAGATTATTCTTGTTCTAGAACCTAGATTCTTAAACCCTAAAATAACAAAAAACATTTTAATTTATTTTAAGTTGTTTAAGTTGTTCCATGTTCTCAAGGTGTTGTACTAATTTTTTTTGAAAGATCTAGCAAATATAGTGGCAATCATACAAAACTTAGTAAAAATTGAGATAACATATATGCTTTAATCAATACCCAAGCACATAAAGGCTATTATTCAAATGTATTGAGGGTAAGTGCACAAAGATGGTGGTCAGAAAAGTGGACACACCAAAAAAAAAACATGAAAAACACCAAAACGCATAAGAGGTATTTCAAATTTAAAGAACCCCATATGCGTTTAGGCTCATTTTGTCGAGCCTAACCAAAGCTAAACCACGTGCGTGGTTTAAAACATACTAACCGCGAATGCAGTTTAAAGAATACTAACCGCGTACGTGGTTCTATTTGTCAATTAAATGAAATTATCTTACATTCTATTAGGTTTTTCAGTAGGATATATACATAGAATATAACATTTAAGTATAAGTAACATTTCTCTTTGTCTTTTATCTTTCTTAAAAGACAAAGAGAAATGTCACTTATACTTAAGTTATATTTTATGCATATATTGTCATGATGTTTGAGAGTGGTTCCAGATCTCTAAGAGTTATAATGTAGATTCTAGTTTTTTGAGTATTCTTATAAATTTCAGACAGTCAAATTTTAGTAATCATCATGCTCATATTAGCATTATGTCTCTCATCTCTTCCCTACATTCCCCCTCTCTCTTCCTTAACCCCTACCTTTTTGTCTCTTAGGCATCTCCCTCTATACTTTCTTCCCTCTCTCGGGTATCTCTCTGTCTCTTTCTCATCTCCCTAACCCTCTTTCTCTCTTTCATATATCCCTCTCTTTCTCTCCCTCTCTCAAATATCTCTATCTCTCACTCTCTCCCCCCTCTCTTAAGTGTCTCTCTCTCTCATTCTCTCCCTCTCCCTTCCCCTCCCTTTCTCTTACTTTGTCAAGTATTTCTTTCCCTCTAACTCTCTTTCTCTCTCCCCCTCTCGCTCCATTTCTCTTTCTCTCAAGTCTCTCTCCTTCTCTCTATCACATCTCTGGCTATCAACCTCTCTCTCTCTCTCTCTCTCTCTCTCTCTCTCTCTCTCTCTCTCTCTCTCTCTCTCTCTCTCTCTCTCTCTCTCCCTCCCTATCTACCTCTATCTCACTATCTCACTCTCCTCCTCTGTCAAGTGTATCTCTTTCCCACTCTTTCCCTACCTCCCCACCGCCCTTTCTATTTTTCACTTAACTCTCTCTCTCTCTCTCTCTCTCTCTCTCTCTCTCTCTCTCTCTCTCTCACACACACACACACACACACACACACACACACACATTCTTTAATCCTAAAGTCTCTCCCTCTCATCCTTGTTCTCTCTATCTCACTCTCTCCTTTTCTCAGGCGTGTCTCTCTTATTCTCTCCCTCTCCTGATGAGGAGGTAAAAATAGAAGTTAGTCTCCTTTTTGAGATTGGTGGGCTTTTGTTCTCCAAGTGTTTCCCAAATCAATCCCTAGGCACAAATGGGATTCTCCTAAACCTTTCTCCTATCTCCTCCTCTCTATTCAACACTACTTGCACCCTATTGAATTGGACATCACTCCTCCTTACCTTCCATGCTAAGGCATTCAAGTCTGAAATGAGGTCCATTGTGTGTCACCAAAAAATGAACAAGTTTGGTTGTCCAACTGGCTGAATCTCCTCTCTTCCGGGAATGGGCAACTGTTGGAGAACCATGGTTTACCTAATCTTAATTGCACCCTTAAGGATTTCAATCATATTAACCTATTGATTGAGCATCTGGACAGATCTACAAAGATTGAGGACTGTACTTCACCTTTCAAGAATGAGAATTTCTAAATTGGATGTAAAGAACGTTGTATTACTCAAGCAACTTTCTAGGTTCAAATGATCATTTTGACCAAATGACTTAATGCAAGGCTATGGATATTGTAGTAGGGTGTCTCGGGCCTTTACTCATCAATTTTGATGATTTGAAACAACCAATTGCTTCCCCTTCCTTACCGATTTCATGAATTGGTCAAATTTGCTCCAAAAAGGCTACTAGAATTAGCCCTACTTTTTAATGAAATTTGTTCACCCTGTTCAACCTGCTAAACTTCATGACAAACCCTTGGAGATGTGGTCATTTTATGTTGAAAGCTCAAGGATTTTTGCTATGGCAAGTACTGTACGGACTGTTTTAGTGCTGTCCCACAAAATATGCAATTTTCAAGGGTTTTTGAGGTTTCTAGTGAGGGTTTGCAATTTACAAGTCTTCCTCATGATAATAGACCAATTTAAATGCTTCAAACCTTGCTTCCACATATACCAAACACTTCCAAGGACTTAAACCTCATCTTCTAATATTGACATTTTATCAAATAGTTATCATACTGCTGCATTTTCTTAGAAATAACAGTCCAAAAATAGGGACAGCGATGTTTTCAAGGTTTTGTATACTTTGTTAACTTTAATAAAGTAAGTACAATGAAAAATCTATCACATATGAATGCAAAAATGCCTTGACAACAGTTGGAGTAACCTGCAAGCAAGTAGGAAAGGGTCTTTTTATGACTGTTGGTCTCTTATCCGCCTTACTGCACTTTCACAGTCTTAGAAACTGTGACAACTTTAATCTCTCTGTTTTGACCTGTTTCTTCATGCTGTCCCTGGCCTGCAAGAAGGTATAAATGGAATGATAGAGTAGTGCACATAACATCTTCAAAGATCTTAATGGGTTGAGTACTTAAAGGATGACACAAATCATAACAACATTATGTGACTGTGACAAAGAATACACTATTTTTTAGGATCCTTATTTAGGTCCTTTACAATCAAAATGTGTAATCTGTCTTCTTCACATTGAAACTATTTGCAAACACATTTCCATTTTGCATAAAAGAGGAATCCCTCATTTCACACTAACCATTTGGGAGGTTGGCAATGAGGTTTTATCCAATGAAACAGTGACTCACTATTTTTACAATCTGATTACACCTTTGCTTCTTGCCACCAACCAAGTCATGAGAGAGACAAGGATGGTAAAGTACAATGAAGACTCTTGTCAACTTGATTCTTCTTCAACACTTCAAAGTACAGTGCTATGAACAACAAAGTACCATTCAAACAAATTTAAGAATACCCAAGCCAAGTTGCTCACTTCACACACTTGCCATGGGCTTATAAACACTTGTGGTTTGCTAGAAAAAGAAAATAGATGTATGGTATAGTATGTACAGAGGATCCAACAAATTTCCTCAAAGCCATGGATGAAGAGACTTTGAAGAAATCAGTTGGACCAGGAATGATCTTCCATTGGAACCACAAAACAATGCTTTACTCAAAAACACTTCAACTAAAACTTGTTCCAATCACTAATAAAACATCAAAGAAGATCACATCAACCAAAAATAGGAGCAGTACAGACTCATGGAGCCATGGTACGGACTGTACTCTAAAAAGTGCAGAAAACTAGTTAAAACTCACAGAAAATAAGAGCAAAACAAGTATTTTTCTTATTTTTCCAATGTAAACTGCCCATAAAATGATTGGAACATGGTTTTTATACATGTGCCAAATTTTTGAAGCCTTTGTATGGACAGGTACAGGCTGGAACTAACCAAAACCACCAAAAATCATTTTTTTCACTTTTTGACAGCTTTTTGACAACTTTTGACAACTTTTGTTGCTCAAAAAGTTGCATTTTGACTCCCGGTGACTTGGCACTCAAACCAATGACTCAAAATCATCTAGAAACACTAAATAAACATGATCCAATACCTTTCAAGGCTTTCCAACATCAAAAATTCAAAAATGCTCATTTGGACCCAAAATTGACAATTTTTAGCCTGTCGAGCAAAAAAACAAAAATCTTGGAAACTCTTAAACACAAATGAGTTCCAAGCCTTATTACACCCCAAAACAAACCTATTAAACCTATTAGAAGCATAAAATAAACACACATGCTTAATTTGCAATAAAATGTTATACCTGCTAGGATTTGAGCATTCAGGTGCTCAGGTGCTCCTCCACCATCTCCCCTCTCCCTCCCTCTCTCCCTTTCTCATTACCTCTCTTTCCCACTCTCTCCCTCTCTCCCTCTCTTCGCACCTCTCTCTCTCTCTCTCTCACCTTTCCTCCCTTCACCCCTTAGGTCTCTCTTTCTCTCCCAATCCCTCTATCCACCTCTTAGTTCTCTCTCTCTCTCTCTCTCTCTCTCTCTCTCTCTCTCTCTCTCTCTCTCTCTCATTTATCTCTTGTCTCCCCCTCTCAGTCTCTATCTCAGTCTACACCTCTCTTAGGTGTATCTCTCTCACATTGCCTCCCTCTCCTCCCCCTCTCTCCCTCTCTAGGGTAAAAAG